>NC_091375.1:17396814-17696814 GCF_038502225.1 Cherax quadricarinatus
AACACACATATCACAGACCCACAGGTAACAACCAGCATCTTCAAACACATCTGGGAGAACATCTTTCACCCCGACCCCCACACCCTAATGCTCTCCAACACACTACACAGACCAATGGAACACAGAACACACATATGAAACTCCAGACAGCCACATCCATCTCGACACTCTCACCTCCACAGGAACTCGACACACTTTTCACCAACAATGACATCAAAGGCCTCCTTAATTAAACGCCTGCCTCTCAAGATTCCTGGAGCCTCAGGCCTAAACCACACTATACTAAAACACCTTCCAGATTCTATCATCACAGCATACACAAACCTTCTCAGCGCCGCACTGGCGTTGGGATATTTCCTCCCTCCCTCTTCAAAGCTGCCACTGCTATCCTCATTCCAAAACCAAAGATCACTCCGACCCAAAAAACTATAGACCCATCAGCGTACTTGAAATCTTGGGAAAACTCTTTGTAAAACTTATCAAACTGCGCCTCTGCAGATACCTCGAACATAACTCCCTCCTCACTGAAGGCCAATTCGGTTTCAGAACTACATGCTCTACACAAGGCGCCCTATACATAATACTTAACTGTAGATGAATGGTTCAGAGAACCGACATGCTGATAAATTAGACACATGTGCAACTCTTGGGTATCTTTATTGAGGAAACGTTTCACCACACAGTGGCTTCATCAGTCCATACAAAGGAGAATCGTGAAGAACAGGAGTAGTTTGAGGTAATCAGTCTCTTAGCCTTGAGTCGATGTGATCAGTCCATCAATCAGTCCATCAACAAGAAGTGGCTTATATACTGTATGCAGGAGGAGAGGTGTAGCAGTCGTAGGAGGTATCACATTTTCCCAGTGTGGAAGTAGATCTTGACCAAGGGTTAGGCAAGTGAAGAATTCCCAAGTATTAAGATCCCAAGAAGTTGCAGTGTCAGACAATCCTGTACAAGTCTCTCATTCGTCCCCTACTCTCTTACTGCCCACTAGCCCTCTCCTTTGCAACCCAGACCAACAGACTAAAATTACAGCGTATCCAATACAGCGCTGAGTGTTTGACGTCGGCTGCGCTGAACATGTACTGGAAGGCACTCGGCTACAAACAGATTAGAGAACCATTGGACCACACATATACCTTGACGAAGTCATATGCAGACCACAAAACACAATCTATTCTACTCCTAGCTCCTGCCCCAAACCCCTTATTCAAGTAGATCTGCCTTCAATCAACCAACAACCTCCCAGTCTTAACAGGGGTGGACCTTTTAAGACGTCATTTTTTTTAAATATAAGCCTTGTATGTGCCTTGCTAGACGTTTACTTGTGCCCCCCTGCCCACAAGCCCTACTAGAACTTCTTTGTTGCGTCCACATAAACTCCTGTACCACAATCTGCCTAGCAACTGGGTTAAGCCCTGGTACTAAACCTTCTACTAACAAACCTTCCTCTCTCCAGCCTATTCTTCCACTGTCCCCACTTCCCCGCTCACCCCTCAAGGGACTTACCTGTCTCATCTTGTCTTGTCAAACTACAACAAGAACATCCAGAGGAATCAAATTATCCATGTCCTAAACAAAACAAGCTGGGAAAATATCTTAAACAACACCGATCTGAATCAGTGCCTAGAAAGGATCAACTCTTGCACTTTAAGTATGCTCAAGGCAGATTCCCCAAGTAAAAAAGAAAAGATGTAAACTAGAGAGAGACGCTCCCTCTACAAGGGAAGGTGAAGAATCACAGAGCTTCTCCAGGGGGCCAGAGTAGAGAAATTGAAAATATCAAACTCGTTAATTGAATCATACAGAATGCATGAAACAGAAAGAACCTAAAGTAATAAATGAAATTGAGAGAAATCCAAAATATTTCTTTTCATATTCAAAACCTAGGTAAAAAACTACATCCAGTATTAAGCCCCTTGCTTCGACAGGGTGGGACTCGCACCGAGGACAGCAAAGAAATGAGTGAGATACAGAAGTCTCAGTATGACTCTGTTTAGGGTGCCTTTAATTAGAATATGGGTCGACAGTCTAAACAAATTTTTGTGACACCCAAAATTTGGTTAATATCTCAAGAATTTCTGGAATAACCTTTCATCAATAGAGTGCCCATGCACTCTGCCCCAGGTTCAGACTCGTGGAACTCGGTGTTCATCAAGAATTGCAAGAAACCCCTGTCAACTGCTTTAAATATTCTATGTAAAAGGAGCTTAGACACAGGGGTTATCCCACAGTCACTAAAAACAACGGATATAGCCCCACTCCACAAAGGTGGCAGCAAAGGTATTGCAAAGAATTACACACCGATATCACTAACGTCCCACGTTATAAAAATCTTTGAAAGGGTTCTAAGAAGCAAGACTGCCAACCACTTAGATGCCCAACAACTGCACAATCCACGGCAACATGAATTTAGAACAGGTCGCTCCTGCGCCTCAACTACTGGACCACTGACATGGTCTTAGATGCACTGGAGGACAATCAGAATGCAGATGTAGTATACACAAACTTGGCAAAAGCTTACAAAAGTGCAGTTATATAAAAGTATTCAAAATGCGTGATAAAGGATTAACAGGAAAAGTTGACAGATGAACCTATAGCTTTCTAACGAATAAAACACAGAGTAACAGTAAACTGAGTTAAGTCAGAGACGGCTACAGTGAAAAGCTATTATTATCAAGGTACAGAACTCACCCCCATCGTTTTCCTAATCTTCATATCTGACAGACAAATGTAAACCATAGCACTGTCTTCTACTACTGACAATATGAGAATTCTCACGAGTCATCGGTGAGGACACTACAAAGTTACAAGCAGATATAAACCAAGTCTTCCAATGGGCCACAGAATACAATATGAAGTTCAATGAGGACAAATTTCAACTACTCTGCTATGGAAAACTTGAGAAAATTAAAGCTATATCGGTATATAAAACAAAATTTAACCACACATTAGAACGGAAAATTTATGTGAAGGACTTAAGAGTGATATTAGCAGACGATCTCACTTTTAAAGACTGCAACAGTGTCATTATCACATCTACTAGGAAAATGATTTTATGGATAATGAGAACTTTCCAAACAATGTTGAGCCAATGATAATGATCTTTAAATCACTTTCTCTTTAGGCTGGGATACTACTGTACACTAACAGCCCCTTTCAAGGCAAGAAAAACTGCAAATCTGGAGAATATCCAGCAAGGTTTCACAGCAGGTACAGTCTAGCACCTAAATTAATGGGGAAGGTTGAAGTTCCCTGACCTGTATCCCCTGGAAAACATGTGATAAAGATACCTTAATTATTTTCACCTGGAGTATCCTAGAGGGACTAGTCCCAAAACTGCACACAGAAATCACTCCCTACGAAAAGAAGAGACTGGGTAGACGGTGCAACATACGTCCAGTGAAAAGCAGGAATGTCATGAGTACACTAAGAGAACACAGTAAGTGTCAGTGGCCCAAGATTGTTCAACTGCCTTCCAGCATACACAAGAAGGATCACCAACAGACCCATGGCTGTCTTCAAGAGGAACTGAGCAGATTAAGTCAGTACCGGACCAGACGGGCTGTGGTTCGTACGTTAGATTGCTTGCGGTGCGGCCGGAAGTAACAGCCTGGTTGATCAGTCCTGATCCACAAAACCTGGTAATGTACCGGGCCGCGGGGGCGTTCACCCACGGAACACCCTCCAGATAGGTAGTATTAGCACCTGCTAGAAGTAAGAGCACCTTGTAGCAGTTTAAAACCTGCTAGCACTATTAGCACCTAATAGCTTTAGCACTGTTAGAACCTGCTAGTTTTGGTACCTGCTAGTAGTTTTAGCACCTACTTGCACTATTACCATTTGCTAGTAATTTTAGCGCCTAGTAATATTAGCACCTGCTAGCAATATTTGCACCTAGTAATATTAGCACCTATTAGTTTTGGGTGTCCTGTAAACCTGTTAAAGAAGTTAGTTGCCAGATTTGCAAAGTAAAGCATCTCGGAAGGAAGTGTGCCATTAGTTCCATCTTCCAGTGTAAATCGTAATGTGGGTTTGACTTGGTTGAATGTATTTCAGATGTCAAACCTTCCTGGAGTAATGAGTGCGTCGTGTCTTCCAGCATAAACCTTCCAACCTTAAAATCCTATGCACCACTGAGGACGTTTTGGAAATGGGAGTTTCCAGCTAAATGTATAGCAACACTTGTATAAATTAACCCAGTTGGTACACACTACAGAAAAAACTGGACACTATCTAAACAACAATATAGAAGTATAATTACTAAGCAAGAGAAACAAAAAACGATTCCAGGAAGCAATCGAGAATGACAGCCATAACACAGCCAACACAAGAGTGACTACATCCTTCAGCTCGAGTTGTCATGAAGAGGACAAGAAGAAATATCTAAGAAAGGAAGAAGAGTATGTCGTCTATATAGGGAAGACAATTGACAAGAGGTTATGATGGGTGAGCAACATCCAGCTTGAAGATGTTCTATAGTGTCTAAGACTGAACACTAAGCACAATCCATAGGTAAACTGGACGTCTGTTGGTAGAGGAAGTCTTCTCTGGAGAAACAAGAGACGCAGACGCAAAGTTCAGCGAGGATTGTGAAGCTGCTGGCAGTGACGGGTCAGTGAAGGAAGTTATCAATTTTCAGGCGTGGGTGATCAAGTGGCTTGTGAAGTGAAGACCTGGTGAAGAGGAAGCATCAGCAGCACCACCACCACTACAAACACATCATCACTACCACCAACAACACGACCACCACCAGCAACACCACCACCAGCAACACCACCACCAGCAATACCACCAGCAACAACACCACCAGCAACATCACCACCACCAGCAGCAACAGCAACACCACCACCACCACCAGCAATACCACCAGCAACACCACCACCACCACCACCAGCCACACCACCACCACCAGCAATACCACCAGCAACACCACCACCACCACCAGCAACACCACCACCACCACCAGCAATACCACCAGCAACAACAACACCAGCAACACCACCATCACCACCAGCAATACCACCAGCAACAACACCACCAGCAACACCACCACCACCAGCAGCAACAATACCACCACCAGCAGCAACACCACCACCAACACCACCAGCAACATCACCACCACCACGAGAAGTTGTAACAGCAGCAGCAATAACACCAGCACCCTCACTACCAGCAGCAACACAATCAGCAGCTGCAACAGGATCAACGGCAACTCCAGCAGCATCAACAGCAACAATTCAGCAGCAAAAGCAGCATCAGCATTAACAGCAGCAAAAGCAGCATCAGCATTAACAGCAGCATCGACACCACAAAACATTGACGCAAGAGCGTGTACAAACTGACCAGATAACGAAATTAATGCTACCTCGGCTACCGTGACGCTAGCTCAGCTACCCTGACGCTAGCTCACCTACCCAGACGCTAGCCCAGCTACCCTGGCGCTAGCCCACATACCCTGGCGCTAGCCCACCTACCCTGACGCTAGCCCACCTACCCTGACGCTAGCCCCCCTACCCTGACGCTAGCCCCCCTACCCTGACGCTAGCCCACCTACCCTGACGCTAGCCCAGCTACCCTGGCGCTAGCCCACCTACCCTGACGCTAGCCCACCTACCCTGACGCTAGCCCACCTACCCTGACGCTAGCCCACCTACCCTGACGCTAGCCCACCTACCCTGACGCTAGCCCACCTACCCTGACGCTAGCCCACCTACCCTGACGCTAGCCCACCTACCCTGACGCTAGCCCAGCCACCCAGACGCTAGCCCACCTACCCTGACGCTAGCCCAGCCACCCAGACGCTAGCCCAGCTACCCTGACGCTAACCCACCTACCCTGACGCTAGCCCAGCTATCATGACGCTAGCCCACCTACCCTGACGCTAGCCCACCTACCCTGGCGCTAGCCCAGCTACCCTGACGTTAGGCCGGCTAACCTGACGCTAGCCCAGCTACCCTGACGCTAGCCCAGCTACCCTGACGCTAGCGCAGCTACCCTGGCGCTAGCGCAGCTACCCTGGCGCTAGCCCAGCTACCCTGGCGCTAGCCCAGCTACCCTGGCGCTAGCCCAGCTACCCTGAGGCTAGCCCAGCTACCCTGAGGCTAGCCCAGCTACCCTGAGGCTAGCCCAGCTACCCTGAGGCTAGCCCAGCTACCATGACGCTAGCACAGCTACCATGACGCTATCACAGCTACCCTGACGCTAGCCCACCTACCCTGAGGCTAGCCCACCTACCCTGACGCTAGCCCAGCTACCCTGACGCTAGCCCAACCACCCTGACGCTAGCCCAGCTACCCTGACGCTAGCCCAGCTACCCTGACGCTAGCCCAGCTACCATGACGCTAACCCCGCAACCCTGACGCTAGCCCAGCTACCATGACGCTAGCTAAGCTATCTTGACGCTAGTCTTGCCACCCTGTCGCTAGCCCAGTCACCCTGGCGCCAGCCCAGCTACCCTGACGCTAGCCCAGCTACCCTGACGCTAACCCAGCCACCCTGACGCTAGCCCAGCTACCCTGATGCTAGCCCAGCTACCATGACGCTAGCCCAGCTACCATGACGCTAGCCCAGCTACCATGACGCTAACCCCGCAACCCTGACGCTAGCCCAGCTACCATGACGCTAGCTAAGCTATCTTGACGCTAGTCTTGCCACCCTGTCGCTAGCCCAGTCACCCTGACGCCAGCCCAGCTACCCTGACGCTAGCCCAGCTACCCTGACGCTAGCCCAGCTACCCTGACGCTAACCCAGCCACCCTGACGCTAGCCCAGCTACCCTGGCGCTAGCCCAGCTACCATGACGCTAACCCCGCAACCCTGACGCTAGCCCAGCTACCATGACGCTAACCCCGCAACCCTGACGCTAGCCCAGCTACCATGACGCTAGCTAAGCTATCTTGACGCTAGTCTTGCCACCCTGTCGCTAGCCCAGTCACCCTGACGCCAGCCCCGCTATCCTGGCGCTAGCCCCGCTACCATGACGCTAGCCCAGCCACCCTGACGCTATCCCCGCTACCCTGACGCTAGCCCAGCCACCCTGACGTTAGCCCCGCTACCCTGACGTTAACCCCGCAACCCTGACGCTAGCCCAGCTACCATGACGCTAGCTAAGCTATCTTGACGCTAGTCTTGCCACCCTGACGCCAGCCCCGCTATCCTGGCGCTAGCCCCGCTACCATGACGCTAGCCCAGCCACCCTGACGCTATCCCCGCTACCCTGACGCTAGCCCAGCCACCCTGACGTTAGCCCCGCTACCCTGACGCTAGCCCAGCCACCCTGACGCTAGCCCAGCTACCCTGACGCTAGCCCAGCCACCCTGACGCCAGCCCAGCATTCCAGTTTGTCTCAGCATTTCAGCATGTCCAAGTCGGGCAGTAATTCCCATTTGTTGAACAGACCTTGATGCATGATTACGTTCAAGTAAGAGATCTTGGACAGTATTAATGTCGAAGCGTCCACAGTGACGACTGAAGATCACTGTCTCGGAGCATAAGCGTCCCAAGTTAGAATCTCTGGCCATCACGGCTGTCAGTTATGCTCTGACATGTTAAGAAAACGCCTCCTTTATAATACAATCGTTCGCTACCACGACGTTTCCCTCTCTGTACTGCTTTGCCAAGCCATGATAAAACCTCTGCGCTGAGCGAAACGTAGTCCCGATTAGAGCTTAATCTGCAACGTGCCTTTTCTTCGCTATTACCAACAGAAACGACAGCTGAATCCACCTCCCAATGTTCCTAAGATCATCAGGTCTTCCGGTCCCATTGTCTTGCAGTTGTAAACCGAGGCAGTAAAGGTCGAAGAGCATCTGGTCAGCCAATTACGCTCCAGTCATTTCGACGACCATTTACGATTTACAGTCGCCACTGTGAGCCTTTTAATTTACATCCAGATTATCCAGTTAAATATAGTGTGTGTGAGCGTGCACTTACCTAATTGTGGTTGCAGGGGTCGATTCATAGCTCCTGGTCCTGCCTCTTCACTGGTCGCTACTAGGTCCTCTCTCTCTCCCTGCTTCATAAGGTTTATCATACCTATTCTTAAAGCTATGTATGGATCCTGCCTCCACTACGTCACTTTCCAGACTACTCCACTTCCTGACAAAGAAATACTTCCTAACATCCCTAACAGGGATGTTAGGAATTTGAAGACTCATCTGAGTTCTCAAGTTCCCTTGTTGCGGTGTCCCATCTCTGACACATCCTGTCCCTATCTACTTTACCAATTCCTCTCAGGATTTTATATGTCGTTATCATGTCCTCCCTATTCCTCCTGTCCTCCAGTGTCGTCAGGTCAATTTCCCTTAACCTCTCCTAGTACGACATACCCCTTACCTCTGGGACTAGTCCTGTTGCAAACCTTAGCACTTTCTCTAATTTCTTGACGTGCTTGACCAGGTGTGGGTTCCAAACTGGTGCTGGAGAGTGAGCTGTGAGTGTACTGAACGCTTACATATACAAACAGTAATTCCCTACTAGCTGGTATTTACAGCTTATAACTGAACCCCGTGTAACTGAACCAGGTGAGAATGAACCAGGTGTGACTGAACCCTGGTCTTACTGGTACCCAAGGTCTTACTGGTACCCCAGGTCTTACTGGTACCCCCAGGTCTTACTGGTACCCCAGGTCTTACTGGTACCCCCAGGTCTTACTGGTACCCAAGGTCTTACTGGCATCCCAGGTCTTACTGGTACCCAAGGTCTTACTGGTACCCCCAGGTCTTACTGGTACCCCAGGTCTTACTGGTACCCCAGTCTTACTGGTACCCCAGGTCATACTGGTACCCCAGTCTTACTGGTACCCCAGTCTTACTGGTACCCCAGGTTTTACTGGTGCCCCAGGTCTTACTGGTACCCCAGTCTTACTGGTACCCCAATCTTACTGGTACCCTAATCTTACTGGTATCCCAGGTCATACTGGTACCCCAGGTCATACTGGTACCCCGTCTTACTGGTATCCCAGGACTTACTGGTACCCCAGGCTTACTGGTGCCCCAGTCTTACTGGTACCCAGTCTTACTGGTATCCCAGGACTTATTGGCACCCCAGTCTTACTGGTACCCCAGCCTTACTGGTACCCCAGGTCATACTGGTACCCCAGGTCATACTGGTACCCCAGGTCATACTGGTACCCCCAGATCATACTGGTACCCCCAGGTCATACTGGTACCCCAGGTCATACTGGTACCCCCAGGTCATACTGGTACCCCCAGATCATACTGGTACCCCCAGATCATACTGGTACCCCCAGGTCATACTGGTACCCGAGTCATATCTATAAACATTTGGAAGAATTTACTTGACCTAGGAATTTACACTGAACTTGGAGGTTCAGTGTACCGGCAGACCCTGGTACTGAGGGACCGGAGTGATTCATGTGCGAACAGACCCAGCTGGTTCAGGTGTCAACAGAACCAGCTGGTTCGGGTGTCAACAGAACCAGCTGGTTCAGGTGTTAACAGACCCAGTTGGTTCAGGTGTCAACAGACCCAGCTGGTTCAGGTGTCAACAGACCCAGCTGGTTCAGGTGTCAACAGAACCAGCTGGTTCAGGTGTCAACAGAACCAGCTGGTTCAGGTGTCAACATACCCAACTGGTTCGGGTTCCAACAAACCCAGCTGGTTCAGGTGTCAACAGAACCAGCTGGTTCGGGTGTCAACAGAACCAGCTGGTTCAGGTGTCAACAGAACCAGCTGGTTCGGGTGTCAACAGAACCAGCTGGTTCGAGTGTCAACATACCCAGCTGGTTAGGGTTCCAACAAACCCAGCTGGTTCGGATGTCAACAGACCCAGGTTAAAGCCCCAGACCAGTGGTGGTGTTTGAACGCATGGCGAGCGAGTCCCCCAAGTGAGTAAGCCACTCGGCTTACGATCCTAGACTATATTACAAAGAAGATATTAAAATTATTAACTACATGACAGACCATATAAAGAATCTTCACACTGCATTAATAATCTTGATGGCTTGCAACCTCTCTCAGATATTCTCTCTGCCAAGACAATAACTAGGAGAGACAAGACAGTGTGTCAAATTAATGCTGCAGAAAATAAAGGCTTGGTTTGGATTATTAACCCGGAGGGTTGGTGACCCAAGATAATCCATTAATCCCGTGTCATCAGACTGGCTTATTTCCAGGAGTCCTTTAATCCTCTTGTCCAAAAAGCGACCCACAACCGTCAGTAAGTACATAGTGTCCTGTACGTAAACACAGACAGATAACACTAGCTAAGTGTTGCGTACTTATCAACAGACAATATAATTCTCGTTTTCGTACATTATTACATCATTATTATTGACTTATTATGAGTTATGATGATTATTTTTATTAGTATTAGGTATTATTAAGATTACAATTCTCTGCACAGTAAGCAATACTGCAGAATGTATGGTAAGACTGAGACTGCTATGTCATGCTACATTATGTGGCTAAGTAGCATGTGTAATGTAACTGACGCTAGGTGTTAAACCAAACTATACCACGGGTGGGATTAGAACCACCAAATCATACCACGGGTGAGATTAGAACCCGCCATCAGTGTCTCAAAACTCCAGACAGTCGTGTTAGCCACTGGGCCAGCTAACGCTAGGTGTTACGTTGGCGTAGCTCCGGTGCTCGTGTGTTGCTTCATTATCTCGCTTCGACCTTCTTTTAGTAAATACTTTTCACCTCTTTTGTAAAGTTTTATTCATATCCGGAGAATGTCCGATAATGATTCTTGGATTCACAGGAGGATCCTGGACTGTCAGTCGTGTTTACAAGTGTTTTCTCTCTCTGTGGCTTACCTACTGCTGTCTGCCTGTGTCTGCCGCTGCTGGCATATCTATTATGATAACACACTTCTGTGTGGGGTGCCGCAGAGAAGTGCTTTGATCTTCGTGGGATATTTTGTGGTATCTTCTGGTTTATTACTGGATAAACTGAACGATGCTTGTGGGATTATTCTTCTCCATCACCAGCTTTTCCGAGTTTTCTGGAAATCACCTGGATTGGAGGGTCGTCTTGTTACTGGGTCGACTCTTCATATGGTTCTGTATATCTTTCCATATCTCTGGCGGTGACTCATCGTGTGTACTGGTTTTCTTGTAGGTTTTATCTCGTAAGAATCTTATGTAGGGTCTATATGTCTGTCTTTGTAATGGTTACAGGATAGTTCTGTCAAACTATCTTTCTGTCCAGAACTTGGCTCTCGGACATTAGTGGGTATTTGTCGCAGTCACAGTCGGGAACATGAAAGTTCTACACACTGGCATTGTAACTGAGACTTTGCTTTGGTTTTAGGATCCGTGTTGAAATTAATTAACGGTATTTGACGGTCGCTATTCCTGTTTCATGTTTTTCAGCTATCTTGGGAAGGCTGTTTTGGGCGTAGTGGCTATTTGGATTCTGAGAACTGCATATATTCCATGCACGTTACTCCTGCAATGTACATACTGTATGAAGTATTTACTCAGTCAGTGAGGCTAGTAAATATACATTACTTTAAGTATTTCAGGCGTGAGAGAGCACTGGATTTCCTTCTCTAATAAGTACTGTTTAATTCTTAGTGTACTTGTATACAGATGCGTATAACCCTCTTTATAAATCACTTTTAAGTGTTGATATCTAATGGATTCACCTTCCTGGACATATTTTAAAGGTTTATTAAGCACTTAGGTTCACCTTTTGTGGCAGAACATTGTGGCATTTGAATATTTCCATTATCATTGTTGCCTGCCTACAGTCTGCCACTGTGATTCAGAGCATGGAATCCATGCAATGGTACATGTATAAATACGCAATTTTCAACGCCCTAGTTGTGACAAATCTGAAGCTTACGTAGGAAGAAAGTCGCTTATACCGGAGTCAAACGAGGTGCAGCAGTTGAAGACGTCGTCATAAAGGGCCCACTAGTATAAGTAGGTCATGCCCGAGAGTTGGGGCAGAGGTTAGCCAGAAGGTATCCTCTGTACAGGTATGGTAACAGTAATGACACAATACAGAGGAGTTGACGAGTAAGATGGAGGGGCAGCAACTGGGGTATCTATACCCTGACGATGTTTCCTTAACCAGTGGTTTTACCAACTGAGAGCTTAGTTGAAGATGTTGGAAAGCCAATGATTGACGAGTTTTCAAAGTAATGATACCCAGGTGTTACACACGTCTCTTACACAGCAATACCATAGGAACTTGGTAGAGAGGATGCCTCCTTCAGTCTGCTGTCCTCTGAACCAGCTCCTGGATATGACCTACTTCCACTAGTTTCTCTCGCATCATCTGATGTCTACATAAGTGACCATCTTCCCGCCTACGCTTCTGATTCATCAGCACTACAGTGGTAAATCCCATCGTCTAAGCTAAGGAACTGATTACCTCATCTACTAGTGTTTCTAATTTCATCTTCAGTTAAACTGTTTATTGAAGCGATAAAACCACTGGCTGGCAAAACATCTTCAGAAGAAATATATTATTATTATTATAATAAAAAAAAAGCGCTAAGCCACAAGGGCTATACAGCAGAAGAAACATAACTAGGTGTTATTCATGTTTCTTATTCATCAGCTTACCGGTATTGTATATCATTACTACAACCAGATTTACGATTTATCAGGTACGCAAGGAAACATGCGCAATTTTCATGTTTTTAAATTAGGCCACCAATTTAGATCTGCGCTCAGCTGTGCTGCCTACCACCTCATACATGTGGAAGAAATCTGGGATGAGGCAGGTTCCTGCAGTGATGCATGGGTAGCACAGCCTCAGTACCAAGTGTAAATAGAATATATCGTGCCATCACCAGCTTCCCTGTTAACAAATAGCGTGTGGAGTGGATGACAGCGTCCTCGGCTCACACTCTGAGGTGTCCGGGATCGATTCCTGCTGAGGTGAAATGCTGGGTGTGTTTCCTTACACCTTCTGTTCCTGTGTGCTTAGCAGTAAGCAGGTACCTGGGTGATAGCTGACTGTTGTGGGTAGCATCCTGGGGGGAAAGATTAACCGAAGCTGCCGAAATGCTCTGCATAACCAGGGGCTTCAATATATATATATATATATATATATATATATATATATATATATATATATATATATATATATATATATCTATAATAGTTCTATCATGTACCTGTAGGCGTAAAATTTTAGTTACGTGAAAAGACACAAGTGTAACTAATGTGACATTTTATTGTGGTAACGTTTCGTTCTCCAGGAGCTTTATCAAGCCGTTACGTTGATAAACCTCATGTAGAGCGAAACGTTGCCACAATAAAATGTCACATTAGTTGCACTTGTCTCCTTTTACTTAACATATAGTCGGTAATTCTACCAATACTAATACATAAACCTTTAGAGTGAGAAAAAATGCGGCTCATTTTGCAACTTTATTAAATTCATACAATATACGCCATTTCCAAGTTCGAAAAGTATCACAGCCTGATTTTTTTATTCTTTGAACTTAGACAAAGGACAAGAATAAAAAATGAGAAAAACAAACATTTGAACGAATCTACAGTAAACATTACAATCTATAGTAAACATTACTGTGGAGATATTTTCTCCAGGAGGGGGGTATCAGCCCCCTTCAGCCCCTTTCAGCCCTGAGGGGCCCAGCCCTCTCAGAAGGGGCAAGCATCTTGTTTACTGCTACAGCAAGTAATTGATCCCAGATGCAGTACCAGTATGTGACGTGGTCAAGCGACCGCCGCTCCTTGCAAGAGTCCAGTGTTGCAAAGTGTAGTTTAATAAGAGACAGTCCATCTCTTACCTTAACAGGACAATTAAGGAAAATCCTGCTCCCACTTTATTACCATGGTAAAGATAGTGTACATTGTTGTCTATGCTTAAGACAGCAAGAATCAAACATTCTGCTTTGCTTCATGGAGGAAGTGGCAAGGAAGCAAAAGTACTAGGTCAGCTTTTCCTTTATGTTCTAGGGGCATTGGAGCGGTTTAGGATGCTGTGAGGTCAGATTACTTTTGACTCTACTGAGAGTCACACTGACGCCAGGATAACCAATAAAGAACACTGCTCCGTGCGTTAGTGTGAACAAAGTGTCTCACAAAACACAATAAACACTTACAGAGAAGTGTGATCAGCTTCTTCAGTGATAAGATTGTGAACAATAAAGACAAATCTTGAACATAGTGTACCAGTGTGAGTATTCCTAGACTATGTAAGACGTGGACATCCAAGGACACTTCAGCTTTTATCAAGTCACCGATACCTGTCGAAGGTGTGATGAACACCATAGCTCATGCTACAAGAGCAAGGTAGGTTACAGATTTTTTGTAGGGAGGTGGACTGCGCAGTTCTTGTGTCGCAAGGAGTTTGTAACCGATCTATAGTAGGCAGTGAGGTGCGGACTTTTGAGTCCACACAAGTACGTACGTCAGCCATCAGTGAATGAAATATGCTGACATAACACCCCCCTAGGGGTAATTTATTAACATATTATGATCTATTACAGCCCGTTGTGAAATGACTTCGACAGCTTCTCAAGACCTCGTCTGCATGGGCGGCTGTGCAGGCGATGAGCTGTCTTTCTAAGCTACGTTTTCCCTATATTTAAACTATAAACTTACCTGGTAAACCATTTCTCAACCATTACAATCGTGGACATGGAGTGTTATGTATCTCCATATATTTCAGAAAAATATTTCGACTCACACCTAATATCCTCACAAAGTTGAATACATAGAGTTAGGCCTTAAAAACGTGAATAAGCTATAATATGACATGAATGAGAACAAGTTACATAATGATATGCACATTTGTGTCGATGTTACTTTAACACAAAATAAAGCTTTCTTTAGATTTTGCTTTTCTTTTCGTAGTTCTATATAGAAAAAAATATGCTCTTTGAATCTCAACTATTTTTTTGTAATTTCTCCAAGCAAGGGACTTTTTACTTCGTTACCTGTATGAGAAAAAATCACATTGATGCGGGCATCAATAAGATTATTGGCTAACTAACCAATAATAACATAATCTGAAAATAAATAAAAATGTATTTAACATTTAAGGTAATATAAGGCAAGCATTTTAATTCGTAATATATCACTTGCTCATTCACTTATGTTATTCGAAAAGAGAAAAGTAAACTTACCGTATAACTTGACAACCTGATGAGATAAATATAAAACAAATCACTATTTTCCATATATATATACCGAGAAAGATGCCACAGAGTCGATAAAAAATCCTGCAGAGCAGTGTAACAGCCACAACAACGTTCTACAAGGTGAACTCCAAGATTCACTGCCAAGTCAGACATTCTTAGCTGATACCTTGACGACGGTAGTCAGTAAATTATTAGAAAACTGTATATGTTGATATAGAGTTGGACTAAGATACCAGCAGCCAAGTACCACATGATACCCTGCTGAAAGAACATGACATGTAGTTCATTTGATGTAATAGGAGTCGACTACACTGGGTCATATGACATGTCGTTTATTTTATGTAACAGGAGTCGACTACACTAGATCATATGACATGTCGTTCATTGATGTAACAGGAGTCGACTACATGGGTCACATAACATGTCGTTTATTTTATGTAACAGAAGTCGACTACACTGGGTCAGTAATTTTAACTAAAACTTGGGAAAATTCCCATTTGTCTGTTCAACTGGACAATTTACTTCTACATTTATTCTAAAGTTAGTCACTGACATGCCCGCCGAAATTTTTTAATTATTTTGAGGTTTGGTCTAACATAATAATTTAAGAGAACGCAACACCTTGTTGCTGGTGCTACTTACATTAATTAAACATTTAATCATACAGAGGTTCAACAAACGCTGAATCAATGCCGATGAGGTTGGAAACCTAAACCTCCTGGAAAGGAAGGTTCTCTGTGAGCAAAGTCATCAATCCAAGCAAAGATTCTTCAGCGCCTCAGGTTCGACTTACAGGAATTCAGACCAGTTACGACCGGGGTTGAAAACAGACTAAACAATCGACGTCTGACTTGTAAGTTCCCAGATTATCAGTAACATAAGTGTTAAAATATATCTTTATTTCTACAAGTACATTTACAAGGTATACAGACCATAGCTGACATCAATGACATACTACTATATAGAAAACCGCTTGTTATGCTGAGCATTTCGGGCAAATTAGGTCAATTTTGTCCCAGGATGCGACCCACACAAGTCCACCAACACCCAGGTACCCATTTTGAACTGATGGGTGAAAAGGGACAGGGACAGTAGGTGTGTCTTATGGAAACACGTCCCTAATGTTTTCCAGCCGTACCAGAGGAGATTCAAACCCGGGACCTCAGTGTGTGAGCCGAGTGCGCGAGCGATCGAGCTAATTCCTGAACCCAGTTCTACCCATGGAAGTCTGTGAAAACCTAGAGAAACATTCCTACCTTGAATGCGATCTACTTAGACGAAAATTTAAACACCTCAGCTGCATGATCGACTCCTGGCAGAAAATCTGGGGATAACATTACCTCACGTCATTGAGAGAACATATTTACGGGACTACGACTCCTAGAAATAAAACAGCCGAGAAACTCAGACATACTGATTAATAATAACGATCCCAAGTTTCTAGAGCCCTTAGGAAAAAATGCGACTATGCATTCGGATGTGCAAAAACAGTCACGACTGCCAAAATTTTGAACAAAGGTGTAGAAAATATGCTGACAATAGATAAATTATAGTCTAAAGACGATTAGAGATGCGTCTTGTGAGAAAATCAAATAAAAAATTAATAAATTAATTAATAAATTAAGTTTACCATACATCAAACAGTGTCTAACTTCCCCCCTTCCCAGTTTGGAAAATTTTCGACCATCTGAGGGGGAGTTGAAAGGGGGAAGGAGGAGTGTACCCCCCACGGAGGTAAAAGGGGTAGCTGCATACCCTTGCTTATAAGACATTGGTATGGCTTTCATTTCCTGCCAGATTGGTGACAAGTTAACTCACGAAATCGTAATAACACGAATGCAGACAAACCATACCACGGGTGGGGTTAGAACCCGCGATCAGAGTCATAAAACTCCAGACTAACGCGTCAGTCTGGACTTTCATGACTTTCTGATCGCGGGTTCTAACCCCACCCGTGGTATGGTATGGTGACAAGTTGTTGTCTTACCAGAGATGTTGACTGATAAAAATTATAGAGGCTGGATAATAACAACTCTATCCAATAGCAATAATGAAAATTACGGGACACCTGGAATATTGACATTTTGACTTAAGATCCAACGCAAAAAGTTGCACTCGTGGAAAAAAATGCTCCGAGTGCCTTGTGTAAGATGCCAGAACAGTGGCAGTACTTCATGTAGAGTGATGAGTGACACAGGTCACTTATGGTTTGCAAATGCTAATTTGAGAGAACCTGCCTAGGAGACAGAGTCTCCTGCGTAAGGTCTCAACTCTGATACGAATTACAGGTAATATAAACCATTAGTCACTATGAAAAATCGATAACATTGAGACGCTTAAATTGCGATGGACTAATTGAAGTCTGTTATTCACCCGTGAACTCTGGCCAGAGACGGGACTTTTTTTTTTTTTTTTTTTTTTTTTTTTTTTTAAAAAGGGTTTGACAAGGTTAAGGATCCCTAGCTTTATTGACAAGCTATTTGCAGGTTAAGGATTCCTAACTTTATTGGCAAGCTAAGAGCTGTTACCTACATCAGCTCATTTGAAAGCATTTTTATTGTTATGAGACATACAAGTAGGGAACAGGGTGAAGTTGGAGCCATCTGTGGGCCAGCATTTTCATTTGATCAACTATCTCGTTGACATCATTATGCTGTACGAATGTGTTCCAGACTCGAGTCATCCTGGGTATATATGATCAGATCAGTCATTAGTGATACTGAATTGACAACTGATTGTCCAGTTAACAAATTTGGTAACTTTGCAACAAAGGATTTTGGTGTGTTTCGGTCAACAAGAAACGTAAGAGAACTACTGAACTTTAGTGAACTGATGAACAATTTGAACACCCTCTCTCTCTCTCTCTCTCTCTCTTTCTTTTAAAAAAAAGAAAAAATTTCAATGAGAAGTCCCAGCTAAACATCGTGGAGAATGGATTGCGTGTTTACAGAAGTCGTCAATATCGGGTCCCACTGAACAGCTTCTAAAACTCAATGTTACAAGAGGTAACGGTAAATGTAATTTCCTGGTACTAGTCTCACATGAAACAGCACTATCCTTTAAGGACAAGTTACTGGCCCTCAGACAAGCATCTTCAGGGACCCCTGATATAAGCCCAAAACCTGTAGCTCAGGTGACAACATATCAAGTGAATATACTACACCCTGAAATGTTACATATTGTTTGGAATTGACCAATCCAATCATTATTCTTCCTTCACAGCAACGAAAACAGTTTTTGATTGTCTCACCTCGGGGAGGATAGAGACTGCAGCTGCTGGGCCATTAGTCTGTTTACAATGGGAGGGACTGTTAATCATAGTTTATCAGTCTGTAACTACCAAGCAAACCTTAGTAATTTGGGGCAAGAGAATGACGTGGGAAGGTAAGTAAAGATGACTTTACAGTCCACAATTAAACTATCTGTTAACTGGGGGAATTAGGGGTAGAAAGAACTGGGGAGGAAGTGGAGGAGTATGGGAAATAGTTGAGTTGGGGGAGGAGGAGGAGGAGGTGGTTCAAGTTGAAAATTAGACATGTGCAACATCTGGGAATCTTTATTGTAGACGTTTCGCCATCCAGTGGCTTTTTCAATACAAATTAAAAGACATACTTGGAAGACAAGAACTATATACAGAAGATGAGGTAATCAGTCCTCAGCCTTGGAGTTGGTGTGAAGATTCTGGAGCACAGGAAAGAAGGCTGGCGCTTATATACTGACGTCAGACACTGCAACATCATGGGATCTTGGTTCGGAGGACATCTACATAACTATCTTCACGGCTACTACTACTACTACTACCACCGCGAACCCGTCCCTCGGGTATGACCTACTTCCACTGGGGACTCTCGCCTACCAGTGACTATGCCCTCGTCTGCTACCCGTTCCTTTCCACCTGACGACAGTATATAAGCGCCAGCCTTCTTGCCTATGCTCCAGAATTTTCACCACTACGGTGCTCTTCACATCAACTCTAAGCTGAGGGACTGATTACCTCATCTTTTGTATATAGCTCTTGTCGTCCAATTATGACCTTGAATTTGTATTGACAAAGCCACTGGATGGCGAAATGTCTACAGTAGATATACCCAGATGTAGCACATATGTCTAATTTTCAACTTGTCGGTACTGTATACCATTCATGTACGAGATACAAGTTATTAGGTGACCATTTGGTCACCGTTTCAGATCTGTATTTCGTAATTCAATTTTCCCGCATGCCATCAGTAACCAGCTTTAAAGTAAAGTAGTTAAATGCTTGTTGTAATAAAGTTCACCATTCAAAGATGGGGTGACTGCTATTTGTTTTCTGGAGGTTGACTAGCCAGGGTGCAGGGAGGATCCCCGGGGTGAGTTGCCTTGCATTCAGGGGCAGCCATGGAGCTGCAGTGAGTAACGAGCCTCGAGATGGTTAACACCAATCTTGAGACCGTCCTCTGTATGGGCGTCTTAGTCTCTTGTGACTTTTAGGACGTGTCTAACTCAGACACTCACATATCATGTACCGTGACTTATAAGAGTATAATTGAAGCAGAGTTCTTGGTCTTATACACTTACACCCTGTGGTTAGATAACATTATTTTACATAGTGTAAATAATTTTATACAAGTTCGTTGGTGGAATATATGGGAAGTAGAAAAGTTACAATCAAGTAATTGTTTCCTCAATGTCTTAACAGATCTAATGACTAAGCTTAGGCTGGTGCTCTACGCTGCCAGATATGACAAGACTCGGAAAGAACTTATGTACGAGGTATACACATTACTGTGCTGACAGCTTTAATTATCCCTATTTACTCTGGTCTGTGAATTTGTCTATACATTTACTGCTGGATCTCTATTACCATCTAATTACCACACATGTCTGGCTATATTTTTTCCTATTGTTACAACTGTTTCATTTTCGTATTTTTTACCCATCAACTCCCTAAAGTATTCTCCTTAACTACGGGGTTTTATCTCATTATCTTATTCCCTGCATCTAGGGCTTGACAACAATTGTTTTCCCCTTCAGATCTTTCCTCCATGTCAACTCCCGACTATTTTTTTCTTCTATTACATTCCATCTTCCTTTTCTTGCATTTGTGGTCTACCTTCCATAGCTCCGCTATTCCCCCATCTTATATAACAGGGTACAAAATCCACTAGTTTCTCCCCCTCCAGTTCCCCCACTTCCAGCCCATTAATTCTGCCAGCCCATCTAATACCCCGACTGGTGGGGAATTTTCCTTGTCTAGTGGCATATATTTTTCCCCATGATTACACTGTTCCTCAACATTACCAGACTTTTATTCCTTAGTTTCTCCCCAAAATTGCGTGACTCTGTGCCATTTATCAAAATTATTTAAAGGGAATTTATATATATATCGACAATGTTTTAGGGAATATTTTGCCTTATTTTTTAATCTATACATTAACACACGATAATATCTCGCGTACAGAGAAGAGTTAAAAGTTAACAAATTACGAAATAATTATATATATATATATATATATATATATATATATATATATATATATATATATATATATATATATATATATATATATAATAAGATCACAGTAAACAGGTGATTTCAAAATATGCAAAACAACCACTCTGAAAGAATAGAGAAATTCCAAGCGCTTTCGTGACTACTCACATTAACAAGTTCCTTGATAATGTGAGTAGTCACGAAAGCGCTTGGAATTTCTCTATTCTTTCAGAGTGGTTGTTTTGCCTATATATTGCATATATATATATATATATATATATATATATATATATATATATATATATATATATATATATATATATATAACACTGATCTCTGGCTGAAGGAGACTCGAACCTACGAACCTTGGGACAAGGTACGCAGTGCTTCACCAATCTACCCACACTGGACAATACCTTGGCGTGTAGCTTGCGCTACACGTTTGATCCAAGGCAGCCAGCTTTCAGGGAGAAGGCTTACAGCTTTTCATTTCATCCCCTGCATGCATCAGCTGGCTGCCTTGGATCAAACGTGTAGCACATGCTACACGCCAAGGTATTGTCCAGTGTGGGTAGATTGGTAAAGCACTGCGTACCTTGTCCCAAGGTTCGTAGGTTCGAGTCTCCTTCAGCCAGAGATCAGTGTTTGTGTATATTTCGCCTGCTCTTGCGAATTCCTTGCGCACACACACACACACACACATACATATATATATATATATATATATATATATATATATATGTCGTGACGAATAGGCAGAATTTGCGATCTTGGCTTAAATAGCAACGCTCATCTTGCCATATAGGACAAGTGAAAATTTGTGTATGCAATAATTTCGCCAAAATCATTCTGAACCTAACGAAAAAAATATATTTGATTGTGTTTGTTTAGTATTAAGTTATTGTAAACGTATTTAAAATATATTTAGTTGGGTTAGGCTAAAATAAATTGTTCTCGTTATAATAAGGTTAGGTAAGTTTTCTAAGATTCTTTTGGTGCAAAATTAAATTTTTTTACATTAACATTAATGAAAAAATATATCTTTAAACGATAAGAGAAAATTTCAGAAAGGACTTAATTTTAAATGAGTTCTTGCTAATTGACCAGTTTTACATATTCGGCACGACATATATATATATATATATATATTTAATATATATATATAATATATATATATATATTTATATATATATATATATATGTGTGTGTGTGTGTGTGTGTCTGTGTGTGTGTGTCTGTGTGTCTGTGTGTCTGTGTGTCTGTGTGCGTATGCGCGTGCGCGTCGTGCCGAATAGGTAAAACTTGCGATTTTGGCTTAAATAGCAACGTACTTCTTGCCTAATAAGGCAAGCGAAAATTTGTGTATGCAAAAGACATATATCATTTTGTTTGTTTATCAAATTATTCTAAACTTATCTAAAATATATTTAGTTGGATTAGGCTAAATTTAATTGTGCTTGTTATAAATTTAGATAAGTTTTCTAAGGTGCTTTTGGTACAAGATTATTAATTTTGACATTAACGTATATGAAAAAAAAATATATCTTTAAACGTACAAGAGAAAATTTTTAGAAAGAACTACTCTTCTACACACCCTAACCTGAGCTTCACTATCCTCATAAAAACGCTTTACAGCATTTAGTAACTTGCCACCTATTCCATATACTTGCAACGTCTGCCACATTGCTCCTCTATCCACTATCACATGCCTTTTCTAAATCCATAAATGCAATAAAAACTTCCCTACCTTTATCTAAATACTCTTCACATATATGCTTCAAGGTAAACACTTGATCTACACATCCCCTACCCACTCTAAAACCTCCTTGCTCATCCACAATTGAACATTCTGTCTTACCTCTAATTCTTTCAATAATAACTCTACCGTACACTTCTCCTGGTATACTCAGTAAACTTATTCCTCTATAATTTTTACAATCTCTTTTGTCCCCCTTCCCTTTATAAAAGGGACTATACATGCTCTCCGCCAATCCCTAGGTACCTTCCCCTCTTTCATACATTTATTAAACAAAAATACCAACCACTCCAACACTATATCCCCCCCTGCTTTTAACATTTCTGTCATGATCCCATCAGTTCCAGCTGCTTTACCCACTTTCATTCTACGTAGTGCCTCGCGTACCTCCCCCACACTTACATCCTGCTCTTCTTCACTCCTAAAAGATGGTATACCTCCCTGGCCAGTGCATGAAATTACCACCCTTTCTTCATCGACATTTAAAATTTCCTCAAAATATTCCTGCCATCTGCCCATTTATTAACTCCCCTACTCTGTTTTTAACTGACAAATCCATTCGTCCCCTAGGCTTTCTTCTTTAACTCCAAAATTTTTTCTTATTTTCATTAAAATTTCTTGACAGTGCCTCTCCCACTATCATCTGCTCTCCTGTTGCACTCTCTCACCACTCTCTTTACCTTTCTTTTACTCTCCATATACTCTACTGTTCTTATAACACTTCTGCTTTGTAAAAACTTCTCATAAGCTACCTTTTTCTCTTTTATCACACCCTTTACTTCATCATTCCACCAATCACTCCTCTTTCCTCCTGCACCCACCCTCCTATAACCTCAAACTTCTGCCCCACATTCTAATACTGCATTTTTAAAACTATTCCAACCTTCTTCAACCCCCCCCCCACTACTCATACTTGCACTAGCCCTGTTGAGATTTTTGGCCTTACCTGCCGTGTTTATTATAACATATAATGAACACTTAGCTGATGACAGCAAATCGTCTACACAGCCGCCCCTGCAGACGAGGTCTAGAAGCTGTCGAAACCATCACAACAGTGGGCTGTCAAGAGATACAATTTGTAAGTATAAATTACCCCTAGGGGGTGTTATGTCAGCATATTTCATTCGATGATGGCTGACGAATACTTACTTGTTTGGACTCAAAAGTCCACACCTTACTGCCGATTATAGGTTGATTACAAACTCCTTGTGACTCAAGAATTGCGCAATCCCCCGATCTACAAGAAATTCGTAACATACCTTGCTCTTTGTAACGTGAGCTATGGTGTTCTCAACACCTTCGACAGATATCGGTGACTTGATAGAAGCTGAAGTGTCCTTGGATGTCCACGTCTCCCATTGTCTAGGAAACGCACACTGGTACACTATGTTCCACAAGATATGTCTTTATTGTTCACAATGTATCACAATAGAAGCTGATCACACTTCTATTAAGTGTTTTTCGAGACACTTTATTCACACTAACGCACAGATCAGTGTTCTTTGTTGGTTATCCTGGCGTCAGTGTGACTCTCTCTAGAGTCAAAAGCAATCTGCCAGACGCCACAGTGCTCCATGCCGTCACTGCCCCCAGCACAAAAAAAAAAAACGCTGACCTAGTACCTTGCATCCTTGTCACCTCCTCGATGAAGCAAAGCAGAATGTTTGTTTCTTGCTGTCTTAAGCAGAAACAACAATGTACACTATTTTTACTATGGTAATAAAGTGGAAGCAGGATTTTCCTTAATTGTCCTGCTAAGTAAGAATGTATTGTCTCTTATAAAAATACACGTTGCAACACCGCTGCAAGGAGCAGAGGTCACTTGATTACATGGCATAGCATCTGTGATCAATTACTCACTCTAGCAGTAAACAAGACGCTCGCCCCTTCTGAGTGGCCCCTCATGGCTGAAAGGGCTGAAGGGGGCTGAAGGGGGCTGATACCCCCCTCCTGGAGAAAATTTCTCCATACTGGGGGGCGGCGGAGGTTCGCTGCAGGTGAACTATTCATCACTTAACATTAATTTGATTTTCTCACTCGCCACCACTGCTGCTTGTCTTTTCTGAACAGCTTTAGTCTGTGTGGTTTCTGGAGAATCACTAATTTTGTTTTCAACACTGTGTAATTCTAACGGCACTAGTTTATTTATTGTCCGCTTATTCACTACACCTTTGCTCAAAACATCAACTGTCCTGATGATTCCATTTGCATCAGGATATATGGTCACAATTTTTCCAAGTGGCCATTGGGACCTCGGACCATCATTGTCGATAATCACTATGTCACCAGGTCTTAAGTACTTATGATTTTCAGGAACACCAGCTCCATAGAAGTGTTCTCTCAATGAGGTGAGATAGTCTTCTCGCCAAATTTTCTCCCAACCTTCAATCACTTTATTAAGGTGTTTGAATTTACGTCTGAGTTGCTCAGGTTCGAAATAAGTAGGATCCTCTATGATTTCTTTATTATTCATGGGAGGAACAGGTTCGAGCCTTCTGCCATGGAGTAAATGAGATGGACTTAACACTTCTAAATTGTCCAGATCATCGGTAACGTAAGTTAGAGGTCTGTTGTTGACTCTATTTTCTATTTCAGTCACAACTGTACGGAATTCTTCTAAGTCTATTCTCTGACGATGAAGAGTCTTCCTTAAACAACGTTTTACAATGCCGATCATTCTTTCATAAAATCCGCCGTGCCATGGAGATTTAGGAGGAATGTATCTCCAACGACAACTGCGTTGATTCACCATCTGTTGTACTTCTGGTTGATCAAAGATCTTGCTTATATAAGCACCACCAGCAACAAAGTTCGTTACATTATCTGAAATCATCAGTCTGGGACATGCCCTTCTGGCTGCAAACCTTCTGAATAATTTGATAAAGGTTTCAGCAGACATGTCAGTGGCTACTTCTAGATGTACTGCTCTAGTTGTAGCACAAGTGAACAAACAGATGTACACCTTGATGGGAACTTTGTCAACTGTTTTGGTTAAAATTAATGGTCCAGTGTAATCTACACCTGTCACCTCAAATGGAGTGATATGACAAACTCTTTCAGAGGGATATGGAGGTGGACCTGGATACTGACATACTCGCATATCGTAGTGACGACAAGTAATGCAGTCCTTTATTTGTTTTTTCACACTTTGTCGACCTTGAGGTATCCAGTAGGATTGTCGTATATGACAAAGTGTGTCAGCTACCCCACCATGTAACACGTTACTGTGGGCGTTTTGCACAATCAGTTTTGTTAGCCAATGATTCTTGGGGATCAATATTGGATGTATGGCTTCTTTAGGTAGTGAAGAATTATGAATTCTTCCTCGACATCTTATAATCTTTTCTGAGTCGAGATAAAGTCCTAAAGAATTAATCATAACAGGTTTCTTTGGGGATTTATCTTGTGTTTCTAGAAATTTATATTCTGTAGAGAAAACGTCTTTCTGTATTAGTTTCACCCAGTATTTAATGGGTTCAAGACATTCATAATCAGGTTTTATTCCTTTAATGAATTTAAAGACAAGAGCTGTAACTCTTAATAGTTTACCCAAAGATGAGTAATTAGATCCATCAATGACTATTTCTGTCGTGTCTGCAGTATTTACACAACTTATTTCTGCTGTGTTCAAGCAGACTGTTTCTTCTGGCATAATGTGAGCTTTTTGCTGAGGCCAGTTATTTTCATTAGAGAGCCAATTCGGTCCGTGGAGCCATAATTTATTATCCACAAATTTCTTGAGTGGGACACCACGTGACAACATGTCAGCTGGATTCTCTTGGGTAGAGACGTGAAGAAAGAGATAATCTCTCTGCATCTCTTTTATTTCTGCTACTCTGTTCTGTACATAGACCAACTTACTCTTATTATTTCTTAACCACTGGAGAACTGCCTCATTATCACTCCAGATCACGGTTTTCTCAATAGTGAGATGATCAAGTACTTTGTTGAGATAGACAGCTAATTTTGTACCTACATAGAGTGCTGTCAGTTCCAATTGTGGTACTGTTCTGACCTTCAAGGGTGCTACCCTGGCCTTTGAAGTAATTAGTGTACTTCCTTCAGTATTACTCATGTAAGCTACAGCGCCATAACCTCTGGTTGACGCATCACAGAACACATGTAATGTGTACTTGTTTCCCTCTTGACCCATTTGTCTGGGAAATTTAATTTGATGAAGTTGTTTAAACTCCTTGGATATTTCATCCCATGCTTGACTCATTTCTAGAGGCAAGTTCTCATCCCATCCAATTTTGATTTTCCATGCATCTTGCATAAGCATTTTACCCTTTATGGTAATTGGTGAGACGAGTCCTAGAGGATCAAAACATTGTGATACCTCTGACAGTAAACTACGTTTAGTGAGTGTACTGCATGATTTATTGTTTATCCTTTTGAGACTCAGAGTATCTTCCTGTGTGTTCCAATTAAGTCCCAGCATATTGTTGCAATCAGGAATTTCAGTTTCAGGGAAATCTTCTTTGATAAGTTCCCTTAATTGCTTTGAATTTGTATTCCACATCCTTAGAGGCATATTTGCTTCTTTCATCTCCTTGTTAGCTTCTCTGTATAAGGATTTCAAATCCTCCTCTTTATTCACAGTACCTTGAAGATTGTCCACATAGAAACTTTTCTTTAAGACTTCTTTGAAGGGACTTTTTCTTCAAATGTGTATTTAGAGTAGCTTCTAGTAAGAATGGAGAGGATGTTGTACCAAATAATACTGATTTGAAACGATAAGTTTTCACAGGACTTTGAAGATCATGTGGATTTTCAGGCCACAAGAATCGAGTATAATCTCTATCTATTTCTTGTAGTCCTACTCTTAAGAAAGCCTTGGAAATATCAGCCGTGTAGGCATATGGGTTTGTGCGAAATTTCATAAACACGTCTCCAAGCTTCTCAGTTAGTGAGGGTCCGGTCATCAGACAGTCATTAAGACTTGCTACATCTTTATTTGCACGTGCGCTGCAATTATATACAACACGTAGTGGAGTGGTTTCAGAATCTTTTCTGACTCCATGGTGCGGGAGATAATGAGCGTTTGTCTTCAACTTATCTTCGACTATTTCCTCAATGAATTTATTGTCCAACTGTTCTTGTATGATATTATCATAGACAGTCAGTAACTCTGGATTCTTCCTGAGCTCATGTATTTGTGCTTTCATCTGTCCGAAAGCCATGCGATAATTGCTAGGCAGATGTGGTGGATTTAATTTCCATGGTAACCTAACCCAATACTGTCCATCTTTATATTTGACAGTGTCCAAATATTGGTTATAAGTCTGAGACTCTTGTGGGCTTGGTTTATTTACATCAATACCTATCGCATCTAAATCCCACAACTTATCAACTGGTTCATTCATTTCTTCCAGTAATGATAATTTTTGCTGTGGTACATGATCAGCGGTTATTCTCGTAACTAGTACATTTTCCACTGAATCAATATCAGCTTCTTTCCCACTTTGAGAGGGAATGGGACCACATATCATGTGGCCTCCTGCTGTTTTCAGCAAGTGAACATCATGTTTACTTACTATATTTTGCAAAAAACAGTGATAATAATCACTTCCAATGATTAAATCAATTGGACTAATTGTGTCCGTCTGTATGTCAGGACAGGCTAACTTGACCTTAGCTGCTTTCAGTGCTGCAACTGTTTCTTTTAATCCCTGGATCTGCACAGACTTAGGCAAATCATCTACTACCACAGCTTCTACTGTCTTTTTCCTGTTTCCTAGACCAACAGTGATTTTGGCTAGGTCATATGTCTGTTTACCAGAATTATGGAAAAAACCAGCTATATCTAACTGTATTTTGGCATAGGGTTGTTTATTCAGTTTCTGCAACACTGTTCTTCTTATGAAGGACCTTTGTGAGCCTTGATCAAATAGTGTTAGCACATTGGTTTTGTGTAATTTATTAGATAACTCAACTCGAGCTATCGGGAGAGCAGTTGCTTTAAACTTATCTCTCACATTTAATGCTGTTGCTTGTTGACTTCCTGATTCTGTGGAAGTTGGCTGCTGTTCAGCAAAAGTATTTGGGCATAATGCTGTATGATGCATACCCTTGCATTTAAAACACTTCTTCAGTGAGCATTTTCCTCCCTTGTGTTCACCTAAACACTTGATGCATCTTTTCAGCTGATGAACACGTTGTTTACGTGCCTCCATTGATGTGTATTGAATACAATACTGTGCCCAATGTGTTCCATCACAAAGTACACAATTTGGAGTACGTTTATGTGTGACAGTTTGTTTACTGTCTATTGTATTCACAGCTTGATAAATGCCTATATGGGATTTCCCATTATGTGGTTTAGTGGGAGTAGGTATACTCTTTTTATACTGAGTTGAAGGTTTATTATCCACCAGATTTGTGGATTTTTCATCTTGTCTCGTTGCTTGCATGCATGAAACTATTGTTTGTAAACCATTGCTAATTTCTTCACAAGTGAAATAGCGTTTATTGAACATAATATTTAATCGTTCAATAGTTTGTGGTGACAACTTATCCTGTACAATACCACTGATAAACCAATCACATTGTCTTAGGTCATATTTAGCATCTAGAGATCTGAGACTATTGTCTAATGTGATTCTAAATGCCTGTAAGTCTGAATAACAATGTTTGGGTGGCTTCAAGCTTGATATTAAGACTGCATGTCTAACTCTAGCCTTGTCAGCATCAAAGTAATTGTCTGCTAAGACACGTAAGGCTAGTTGATAATTGCCTTTGACCACCAGAAATGACTTAATCAGTTCATAGGGTTCTCCCTTCACAAGACATTTAAGGTAATTGAACTTAGCAATCTCATCTATGTCAGTTCGTGAATTTACTATGGATTGAAAACCACTAATGAATTCTTCATAATTATGACCTTGGAAAATAGGTAATGACAATGTAGGTAAGCTTGGTAATGGGACACTTGTTGTTGTTACAGGTGTAACAGGTGGTTGCCCACTAGTAGTAGGTCTCTGTGACAGAGTTTTACGGCAGATAGCCTGTACTCCTGTCCACCTTAATTGTTGATCACTAAAAGTATCCAAAACATTTTTAATTTCATCTTCAGATGGATCTGATTCAAGAAATTTATTTTCATAATGTGTATAGTCTGAATTAATTATTTCCATGCGTTGTGTAAATAATTCAAACTTGACCTCAAGATCATCAAAATCTGTTTGTATCTTGAGTTAATCCTAGACAGACTGAAATTAGATTTTCTAATTGTGTAATCTTAGTCTGTAAAGACTGAAACTGAGTTTTCAAACAAGCCATTTTAATGGTATACTGAAAATTCTAGCACCACACTTAGAGTGTTTAAAAAACACTGTACTGCTATAGACAGCTGAGTTTTTGTTATGCTTAAGTCAGCAATAATCGAGTCAGACACTACTGACCCACTAAGCTTAACCTCAGGGTCAATGACCATGAAGGGTACACCGTACATGTGGCTGGTGTTTATGGCTTGTGTGCTGTGTCAGCCTGACCATGATGATTAATCGTAAATAACGATGTTATACACTTCATTCACTATACACTATAAATGTCACTGTATAACTGTAAATCACACGTGAATATTACTTACACATATATAAATTTCACTGTTAATATATATTTGAAAGCTTACACTTTATATATAAGTTCCTTTAATATAACAGGTATATCTATAAGAAACAAACTTTAACACAATCTTGTCTCTTAATTTCTGTCTATAAACATTATAAACACTGTGTATATATACACTCAGACAAACAACATCATTTGGGTAGTTGTTGTATTAATCAGCATTTTCTCGAGATTGGAGCAGTGGTTGCAGGGTGTGGGCGAGTCACCCAGCTCCCGTTTTCTTTGGGTGTCCGCTGGGTGAGCGCCCGTTTTCTTTTGGGTGAATGCTGGGTGAGCGCCCGTTTTCTTTTGGCTGCCCATTCTCTGTGATTGAGTCTGGAGGGACTCATTTACACTGATTTATATTGTAAAACACTAGTTTCACAGCTTTTTTCGAAGGACCTTGGCTCATAGGTTATTTGTACACTGTAGTACAACATATTTGGACCACAGTGTGGTCTTTATCCAGTTCGAAGGACCAAAACTCTGTTGAGATTTTTGGCCTTACCTGCCGTGTTTATTATAACATATAATGAACACTTAGCTGATAAATGACAGCAAATCGTCTACACAGCCGCCCCTGCAGACGAGGTCTAGAAGCTGTCGAAACCATCACAACAGTGGGCTGTCAAGAGATACAATTTGTAAGTATAAATTACCCCTAGGGGGTGTTATGTCAGCATATTTCATTCGATGATGGCTGACGAATACTTACTTGTTTGGACTCAAAAGTCCACACCTTACTGCCGATTATAGGTTGATTACAAACTCCTTGTGACTCAAGAATTGCGCAATCCCCCGATCTACAAGAAATTCGTAACATACCTTGCTCTTTGTAACGTGAGCTATGGTGTTCTCAACACCTTCGACAGATATCGGTGACTTGATAGAAGCTGAAGTGTCCTTGGATGTCCACGTCTTCCATTGTCTAGGAAACGCACACTGGTACACTATGTTCCACAAGATATGTCTTTATTGTTCACAATGTATCACAATAGAAGCTGATCACACTTCTATTAAGTGTTTTTCGAGACACTTTATTCACACTAACGCACAGATCAGTGTTCTTTGTTGGTTATCCTGGCGTCAGTGTGACTCTCTCTAGAGTCAAAAGCAATCTGCCAGACGCCACAGTGCTCCATGCCGTCACTGCCCCCAGCACAAAAAAAAACCGCTGACCTAGTACCTTGCATCCTTGTCAACTCCTCGATGAAGCAAAGCAGAATGTTTGTTTCTTGCTGTCTTAAGCAGAAACAACAATGTACACTATTTTTACTATGGTAATAAAGTGAGAGCAGGATTTTCCTTAATTGTCCTGCTAAGTAAGAATGTATTGTCTCTTATAAAAATACACGTTGCAACACCGCTGCAAGGAGCAGAGGTCACTTGATTACATGGCATAGCATCTGTGATCAATTACTCACTCTAGCAGTAAACAAGATGCTCGCCCCTTCTGAGTGGCCCCTCAGGGCTGAAAGGGCTGAAGGGGGCTGAAGGGGGCTGATACCCCCCTCCTGGAGAAAATTTCTCCACAAGCCCACCTTTCTGACAATAGTTGCTTATATCTCACCCGAACTTCCTCCTCCCTTAGTTTATACATTTTCACCTCCCTCTTACTTGTTGTTGCCATTTTCCTCTTGTCCCATCTACCTCTTACTCTAACTGTAGCTACAACTAAATAATGATCCGATATATCAGTTGCCCCTCTATAAACATGTACATCCTGGAGCCTACCCATCAACCTTTTATCCACCAATACATAATCTAACAAACTACTTTCATTATGTGCTATATCATACCTTGTATATTTATCCGCTTTCTTCATAAAATATGTATTACTCATTACCAAACCTCTTTCTACACATAGCTCAATTAAAGGCTCCCCATTTACATTTACCCCTGGCACCCCAAATTTACCTACTACTCCCTCCACAACATTTTTACCCACTTTAGCATTGAAATCCCCAACCACAAGTTCTCTCACACTTGGTTCAAAACTCCCCACGCATTCACTTAACGTTTCCCAAAATCTCTTCTCCTCTACACTTTTCTCTTCTCCAGGTGCATATATGCTTACTATAACCCACTTTTCACATCCAACCTTTATTTTACTCCATATAATCCTTGAATTAATACATAAATAGTCCCTCTTTTCCTGCCACAGCTTATCCTTCAACATTATTGCTACTCCTTAATTAGCTCTAACTCTGTTTGAAACCCCTGACCTAATCCCATTCATTACTCTCCACTGAAACTCTCCCAACAAACTGGCCGTATCCCACCGAGGCAGGGTGGCTCAAAGAAAAAGAAAAGTTTCTCTTTTTAAATTTAGTAATCTATACAGGAGAAGGGGTTACTAGCCCCTTGCTCCCGGCATTTTAGCCGCCTCTTACAACACGCATGGCTTACGGAAGAAGAATTCGGTTCCACTTCACAATGGAGATAAGAGGAAATAAAGAAGAACAAGAACCAGAAAGAAAAAAGCAGAAAACCCAGAGAGGTGTGTACATATGTTTGTATATGTATGTGTAGTGTGACCTAAGTGTAAGTATAGGTAGCAAGACGTACCTGAAATCTTGCATGTTTATGAGACAGGAAGAAGGACACCAGCAATACTACCATCATGTAAACAATTACAGGCTTTCGTTTTACACTCACTTGGCAGGACGGTAGTACCTCCCTGGGTGGTTGCTGTCTACCAGCCTACTACCTATGAATATATATATATATATATATAAATATATATATATATATATATATATATATATATATATATGTCGTGCTGAATAGGCAGAACTTGCGATCTTGGCTTAAATAGCAACGCTCATCTTGCCATATAGGACAAGTGAAAATTTGTGTATGCAATAATTTCGCCAAAATCATTCTGAACCTAACGAAAAAAATATATTTCACTGTGCTTGTTTAGTATTAAATTATTGTAAACAAATCTAAAATATATTTAGTTGGGTTAGGCTAAAATAAATTGTTCTTGTTATAATAAGGTTAGGTAAGTTTTCTAAGTTCCTTTTGGTGCAAAATCATAAATTTTTACATCAACATTAATGAAAAAAATATATCTTTTAACGTTTAAGAGTAAATTTTAGAAAGGACTTAATTTTAAATGAGTTCTTGCTATTTGACCAGTTTTACATATTCGGCACGACATATATATATATATATATATATATATATATATATATATATATATATATATATATATATATATACCAATCTGCTTGGACTTTATACTCATATCTGCAACACTGCAAGATCCTGATGTGTTGATTGCAACACGATGAACCTAGAGCTATCATTCAACTCACCTATCATTGTACTCACCTAGTTGAGGTTGCAGGGGTCGAGTCCTAGCTCCTGTCCCCGCCACTTCACTGGTCGCTACTAGGTCACTCTCCCTGAACCGTGAGCTTTATCATACCTCTGCTTCAAGCTAGGTATGGATCCTGCCTCCACTATATCGCTTCCCAAACTATTCCAATTCCTGACTACTCTGTGGCTGAAGAAATACTTCCTAACATCCCTGTGATTCATCTGTGTCTTCAACTTCCAACTGTGTCCCCTTGTTGCTGGGTCCCATCTCCGGAACATCCTGACTTCGTCCACCTTGTCAGTTCCTCTCAGTATTTTGTATGTCGTTATCATGTACCCCCTATCTCTCCTGTCTTCCAGTGTCGTCAGGTTGATTTCCCTTAACCTCTCCTCGTAGGACATACCTCTTAGCTCTGGGACTAGTCTTGTTGCAAACCTTTGCACTTTCTCTAGTTTCTTTACGTGCTTGGCTAGGTGTGGATTCCAAACTGGTGCCGCATACTCCAATATGGGCCTAACGTACACGGTGTACAGGGTCCTAAACGATTCCTTATTAAGATATCGGAATGCTGTTCTGAGGTTTGCTAGGAGCCCATATGCTGCAGTCGTTATTTGGTTGATGTGCTCTTCAGGAGATGTGCCTAGTGTTATACTCACCCCAAGATCTTTTTCCTTGAGTGAGGTTTGTAGTCACTGCACCCCTAGACTGTACTCCGTCTGCGGTCTTCTTTGCCCTTCCCCAATCTTCATGATTTTGCACTTGGTGGGGTTGAACTCCAGGAGCCAATTGCTGGACCAGGTCTGTAACCTGTCCAGATCCCTTTGCAGTTCTGCCTGGTCTTCGACCGAATGAATTCTTCTCATCAACTTCACGTCATCTGCAAACAGAGACACTTCGGAGTCTATTCCTTCCGTCATGCCGTTCACAAATACCAGAAACAGCATTGGTCCTAGGACTGACCCCTGTGGGAACCCGCTGGTCACAGGCGCCCACTCTGACACCTCGCCACGTACTATGACTCGCCGTCTTCCTGACAAGTATTCCCTGATTGTAGTGACTTCCCTGTTATCCCTGCCTGGTCCTCGAGTTTTTGCACTAATCTCTTGTGTGGAACTGTGTCAAATGCCTTCTTACAGTCCAAGAAAACGCAATCTACCCACCCCTCTCTCTCTTGTCTTACTGCCGTCACCCTGTCATAGAACTCCAAAAGGTTTGTGACACAGGATTTCCCATCCCTGAAACCATGTTGGCTGCTGTTGATGAGATTATTCCTTTCTAGGTGTTCCACCACTATTGTCCTGATAACCTTCTCCATGACTTTGCATATTATACATATCAGTGACACTGGTCTGTAGTTTAGTGCTTCATGTATGTCTCCTTTTTTAAAGATTGGGACTACATTTGCTGTCTTCCATGCCTCAAGCAATCTTGCTGTTTCAATAGATGTATTGAATATTGTTGTTAGGGGTACACATAGCGCCTCTGCTCCCTCTCTCAGGACCCATGAAGAGAAGTTATCCGGCCCCATTGTCTTTTAGGTATCTAGCTCACTCAGAAGCCTCTTCTTTCTCGGTTGTGTGTACTGTGTCCAGCACTTGGTGGTGTGCCCCACCTCTCCGTCTTTCTGGAGTCCCTTCTGTCTCCTCTGTGAACACTTCTTTGAATCTCATGTTGAGTTCCTCACATACTTCACGGTCGTGTCTTGTCTCTCCTTCTTCCTTCCTTAGCCTGATTACCTTGTCCTTGACTGTTTTCCTCCTGATGTGGCTGTATAACAGCTTTGGGTCAGATTTAGCTTTCGCTGCTATGTCGTTTTTATATTGTCGTTGGGCCTCCCTTCTTATCTGTTCATATTCATTTCTGGCTCTACGACTGGTCTCCTTATTCTCCTGGGTCCTTTGCCTTCTATATTTCTTCCATTCCCTAGCACACTTGGTTTTTGCCTCCCTGCACCTTTGGGTGAACCATGGGCTCATCCTGGCTTTTTCATTATTTTTGTTACTCTTGGGTACCTCTCCTCAGCCTCCTTGCACGTTGTTGCTACATATTCCATCATCTCATTTACTGGCTTCCCTGCCAGTTCTCTGTCCCACTGAACCCCGTTCAGGAAGTTCCTCATTCCTGTGTAGTCCCCTTTCTTGTAGTTTGGCTTCATTCGCCCTGGCCTTCCTGCTTTCCCCTCCACTTGTAGCTCTGTATATTCGAAGCTTAAAAAACCACATGATCGCTGGCCCCGAGAAAAGTTTCATATGAGATGTCCTCAATATCTGCGCTACTCAAGGTGAATACTAGGTCCAGTCTTGCTGGTTCCTCTCCTCTCTCTCTTGTTGTGTCCCTTACGTGTTGGTACATGAAGTTTTCCAGTACCACCTGTGTCTGTGTTACACAAATAACCCGCACATAGAAGAGAGGAGCTTATGACGACGTTTCGGTCCGACTTGGACCATTTACAACCACACTAACGAGAAGTAGTATTCATTTGTGTGCGCGCGCGTGTGCGTGCATGTTAATATATGTTAAAAGATGCAGGTTAATTGAGATTTACAAAAGCTGGAAGAAATACATTCCTAAATCTAATCCTTTGCAAACAAGTTTAAATATTCATGAAAAATTCTAATTTGTTTGACGTCTCGTTAGAAAGTTTTTGATGTAATTATTCTCAGCAATGTTTGTCAAGCTTTAGCTTTCAAAAAGAAAATAATTTTTTTCTTTGTAGATTGTAATCTTTCGTGTATATACCTGTGCTAATTAATATTCCGCGAATATATCTGGGTAAATTATTCAGTGTATATACCTGGGCAAATTTTTATTCAGTGTATATAGTCAAATTAGCATTCATTGTGTCTGGACAAATCAACAGTTTATATACCTGTGTAAATTAATAGAATATATACCTGTGCAAGTGAATAATCGGAGAATATTCCTGGGGAAGTTCGTCTTCGGAGTGCAACTCAAGTATATCTCTAGGGTATATTCTTACGCAAGTCTTGATGATATATTCCTGTCCAAGTTAATAGCAATATTCACTGCATATTCCTGTAGAAGTTAATTTTTAGAAACTATTCCAATGCATCTTTATCTTCAGAGAATATCCCTACGTAGAATAATCTTTATAGTACATTCCTACGGAACAATCATCGGGGTATATCCATTTTTAGCACAATCTTCAGATTATATTCCTATGCAAATTAACCCTCAGAGTATATCTTACACAGGTCATCCTGATGAGTATATACGTATACACGTCAGCCTTCACTGTATATTCCCCTACGGGTCAACCTTGAGGGTATATTTCTGTACAGGTCAACCTTGAGGGTATATTCTTGAATAGTGCAAGTTGCGGTGTTGTCTAGCAAGCGGCAGAGACAGTTCAGTGTGAACAAGTGCAATATTCATACCACTGGAGAACACAACACCTCAGCACTTATAAAACATTCATTCCGATCTTCATGATACGAGACATTACGGAACCTCATATTCTGAAAACGTTTAGTTCCGCGTAGAGCTTCAATGTGGCTTGTATAAGCTCTACTGTATATGGAGCGAGATATCGCCCCAATTAAAGTATTTCCTTCAAAGTTTGTCTTCTATGCACTATTATCAGCAATTTTTTTTTATTCAGTCCAGAAAATAATCATACCTGGGAAAAGATCTGGAGACGCTTAATACAATAAGTGGTCTCGGTAAAGGCAGTCAGTTGATTAACTTCATAAAAACAAACTGAAGCCGCATAAAACCCATAATTATAATTCGAACCTTCATAAAACCCATAACTATAATTCGAAGCTTCATAAAACCCATAATTATAATTCGAAGCTTCATAAAACCCATAATTATAATTCGAAGCTTCATAAAAGCCATAATTATAATTCGAACCTTCATAAAACCCATAACTATAATTCGAAGCTTCATAAAACCCATAATTATAATTCGAAGCTTCATAAAACCCATAATTATAATACGTATACAATGGTAGAAAGTCTTCATTTACTTAGATTTTGAGGTGAAGCTTAAAAATGCGCTGGAAAACGGAGAGGAACAGCAAATCAGTCACCAAGACATTTTCGTAAGACAGAACAAGAACACTAAACTTATATTCGTGAGAGACGAAGAGTTAGAGGTACATAATTAACCTCTGCAAGTTTGAGTTACTATTTAATGAAGACAACATTAATAATGTCGTATTACAGAACCAAGATTATCTGCAATAATGAATTCAAATTACATTAATTCACATTTCAAGATTTAAGCAGGATTGAATTGCTTTAAGAAGAGCAAAAGACGAATTAAGAGGCTAGGACTGATAAATAGGTTAAGAATGATAAATAAGTTAGGACTGATAAATAGATTAGGACTGGTAAATAGGCTAGGAAAAGGACAGGACTAATAAATAGGCTAGGACTGGTAAATAGACTAGGACTGATAAATAAGCTAGGACTCATTTAGTGTTAATAGGATAATTTTAGCAATGTCTAGTAGGCCTACTGAAGTAGCTCTGTGTCCCTGTGTTTTATACAAGTAAATCTTCGACCTCTAATATTAACAATTTGGATATAAAAAAAAACTGAGAACTCCAGAGAAATGAAAAAAAAGGAAAGCCTTTAAAATCTGGCGATAGTTCATGCAAGGAGAGAGAATATACAAATGTGCGTCTTAATGTGCGTCTTAATGTGCTTCTTAATGTGCGTCTTAATGTGCATCTTAATGTGCATCTTAATGTGTGCCTTAATGTGCGTCTTAATGTGCGTCTTAATGTGCGTCTTAATGTGCGTCTTAATGTGCATCTTAATGTGTGCCTTAATGTGCGTCTTAATGTGCGTTTCAATGTGCATTTTAATGTGCATCTTAATGTGCGTCTTAATGTGCGTTTCAATGTGCGTCTTAATGTGCGTCTTAATGTGCGTCTTAATGTGCGTCTTAATGTGCGTCTTAATGTGCGTCTTAATGTGCCTCTTAATGTGCGTTTCAATGTGCGTCTTAATGTGTGCCTTAATTTACGTCTTAGTATGCTTTAATTTGTGCCTTATGTGTCTCAATATGTCTTAATGTGTCACCAGCTGGGATGTGAGGTTTCAACTTGACGTCCCAGCTGGTGTAACATGGCTAACACATGTTGATGACATCTTTGATCAACGCTCAAACGTACCGACACAAAGGTATTTCTTAATAATCTCTGTTCTATTGGAGCTTCCATTAAATTTACCAACGAAGATTAACTTAACGGTCGCCTCTCCTCTGGACCTACTAGTCTGTAAAAGCTACAAGTTGGTGCTCAAGGTCTACAGGAAATTATAAAGTAATTACCAAGAGAGGTGTCGTTAAAGGTTTGCTTGTGAAGGTATTCCATATCACTAGTCCACGAGATTTAGAGTAAAAATGCTCGGGCACACATTTCTACTACCTACACATACACACACACACAACAACACAACACAAAACACAACACAACACAAAACACAACACAAAGCACAACACATGTTGAGAAATGGGATTACCAGCTAAGTTTAAATATAGGGAAACTTAACTTAGAAAGACAGCTCATCGCCTGCACAACCGCCCCTGCAGACGAGGTCTTGAGAAGTTGTGGAAGTCATCTCTCAACGGGCTGAAATGAGTTATAATTTGTAAGATTATAAATTACCCCTAGGGGGTGTTATGTCAGCATATTTCATTCACTGATGGCTGACAAACTTACTTGTGTGGACTCAAAGGTCCGCATATCACCGGGGTTTATGATAAGTGACTAACTCACGACTTTATACTCAACTGCGCAGTCAATAGTAGTACATCACGAGTTAGAACACTTACCTGGGTATATGTATCTGACCCATAATTATGCCCGGATATCCGTTGAGTTGACTGAAGAATAGTGTTCTTTGAAGAATGTCGCACTAAACTCTGTTGGATCGCAACACTCGTTGTTACACTGTTCATCAATAATTGTTCACACAATATCACTAAGAAGTTGATCACACTTCTCTGTAAGTGTTTATCGTGTTTTGTGAGACACTTTGTTCACACTAACGCACAGATCGTTCTTTGTTGGTTATCCTGGCGTCAGTGTCACTCTCAGTAGAGTCAAAAGTAATCTGAAGACGCCACAGCGCCCCACGCCGTCACTGCCCCCAGCACAAAGGAAAAGCTGACATAGTACCTTTGCTTCCTTGCCACTTCCTCGATGAATCAAAGCAGAATGGTTGTTTCTTGCTGTCTTAAGCATAGACAACAATGTACACTATCTTTACCATGGTAATAAAGTGGGAGCAGGATTTTCCTTAGTTGTCCTGCTAAGGTAAGAGATGGACTGTCTCTTATTAAGCTACACTTTGCAACACAGGACCGCACGGAGCGTTGAGCCACGTCACATACTGGTACTGCATCTGGGGTCAATTACTCGCTGTAGCAGTAAACAAGATATTTGCCCCTTCTGAGAGGGCTGGGCCCCTCAGGGCTGAAAGGGGCTGAAGGGGGCTGATACCCCCCTCCTGGAGAAAATTTCTCTTCTCCACAACACAAAACACAACACAAAACACAACACAAAACACAACGCAAAACACAAAACACAACGCAAAACACAACACACAACACACACAACACACACAACACACACAACACACACAACACACACAACACACACAACACACACAACACACAACACACACAACACACACAACACACACACAACACACACAACACACACAACACACACAACACACACACAACACACACACAACACACACAACACACACAACACACACAACACACACAACACACACAACACACACAACACACACAACACACACAACACACACAACACACACAACACACACAACACACACAACACACAACACACAACACACACAACACACACAACACACACAACACACACAACACACACAACACACAACACACACAACACACACAACACACACAACACACACAACACACACAACACACACAACACACACAACACACACAACACACACAACACACACAACACACACAACACACACACACAACACACACAACACACACAACACACACAACACACACAACACACACAACACAACACACACAACACACACAACACACACACACAACACACACAACACACACAACACACACAACACACACAACACACACAACACACACAACACACACAACACACACAACACACACAACACACACAACACACACAACACACACAACACACACAACACACACAACACACACAACACACACAACACACACAACACACACAACACACACAACACACACAACACACACAACACAACACAACACACACAACACACACAACACACACAACACACACACACAACACACACAACACACACAACACACACAACACACACAACACACACAACACACACAACACACACAACACACACAACACACACAACACACACAACACACACAACACAAACACACACAACACAGCAGTTTCTTCCAATATCATTTCGCTGTCGATCTCTTTTACAGACTGTAGGTTAGGTTACTTAAGGACGCTCAGTAAACAGGGCAAATATTTCATGACACAAGTCGTGGTCATATGATGACCCACAGCTGGAGCTTTCGGTCATCTGACCGAGGTTAAGGAGAGCAGGAACAACACAGCCAGCACAAGACAAGCACAAGACAGGCTCGTGGTTCTATCTTTCAACAACACCGCAGGTTACAAAAACATCTATATGACTATAACAAACCAGAACAGAAAGTCTTAGGACAATGAAGGCTCCAGTATCTACAAGAAACAATACAAGCAAAGCAGGGAATATATATATATATATATATATATATATATATATATATATATATATATATATATATATATATATATATATATATATATATATAATATTTACACGGATTGACAAGGTTAAGGATCCTTACCTTTATTGACAAGCTATTTACTAGTTAAGGATTCCTAACTTTATTAACAAACTAAGAACTCTTACCTACATCAACTCATTTGAAAGCATTTTGTTATGAAACATGCAAGTAAGGAACAGGATGAAGTTGGAGCCATCTGTGGGCCAGATATATGTTAGCGATCCTTTAAGAAGTCTTATACAATGTATCGAGAAACAGTTCCGTGTACCCATGGGACGACTTGTGTCACTGTCGTCCATCGCGATTCTGTCTGAAGTCATCACTGAGTGTTCCTAGTAACTATCATACTGTTCCATTAGGTTTCCAGCCCATTTATAAGTTAGGTCGAGTTAGGTTGGGTTTGGTTAGTTTACAATGGAAAGACTAATACAAGATAAAATGCGATAAAAAAAAAAGTCGGAGGACGGCACGTATAACTAGGTCACATTACACCTGTTCAAGGTTCAGTGAAGAGTTCAAGGTTCAGTCAAGAGTTCAAGGTTCAGTCAAGAGTTCAAGGTTCAGTCAAGAGTTCAAGGTTCAGTCAAGAGTTCAAGGTTCAGTCAAGAGTTCAAGGTTCAGTCAAGAGTTCAAGGTTCAGTCAAGAGTTCAAGGTTCAGTCAAGAGTTCAAGGTTCAGTCAAGAGTTCAAGGTTCAGTCAAGAGTTCAAGGTTCAGTCAAGAGTTCAAGGTTCAGTCAAGAGTTCAAGGTTCAGTCAAGAGTTCAAGGTTCAGTCAAGAGTTCAAGGTTCAGTCAAGAGTTCAAGGTTCAGTCAAGAGTTCAAGGTTCAGTCAAGAGTTCAAGGTTCAGTCAAGAGTTCAAGGTTCAGTCAAGAGTTCAAGGTTCAGTCAAGAGTTCAAGGTTCAGTCAAGAGTTCAAGGTTCAGTCACTCATCTATTTACAACAGTTCCGTGATGTCTGTGGTTTAGAGGACAGGTTGTAACCATAGCTCAAAACACTGGAAACTTTATGTCAAACATCCTGGCACAACACATTCTAACTAAATATTATTATTACAATCAAAACTATGCGCTAAAAACGCATGGGCCATACAGTTTCTAACAACGGAACACATTGCTATTACTTAACCATTTCTGTCTCACACTACCTGACCACCGCTATAATATAATAATATATCTATTTCTACAGGCACATGTACAAGGTATACAGACCATATAGCTGACATCAGTGACTTCCTACTATATAGAAAGTCACTTGTTATGTAGAGTATTTCCCTCAAATTAGGTCAGTTTTGTCCCAGGATGCGACCCACACCAGACCTCTAACACCCAGCTACCCATTTTACTGATGGTGAACATAGACAACCGGTGTTAGGCAACACTCTCAGTGTTTCTATTCTCGCCGGGAATCGAACCCGGACACTCTCCGTGTGAAGCAAAAGCTTTACCCACCAGGTCACAGGCACCGTGCTCTCGTTCCGTGGCCAGGAAATACAGGGCGTTTCAAATATATGGTCCCAATTTGAAATTGGGACCATCTCTTTGAAACATCCGTATACACAGCCTGATTGATCAGGCCCTGATCCATCATGAGTCCTGGTCACAGACCGGGCCGTGGGGGCGTTGACCCCCGGAAGTCTCTCCAGGTATACAGAGAGGTGTGTCTGTGTATATAGGCTAAGAATTTACTTTATCCCTGTTTCAGGGTTTAAAATACCCTTGACAGAGAGCGAGCAGGTGTCACGCAACCCTAATGTTCCTTGTGTAGTCGATAGGCATCAAACCAATTTGACCAGCCTCCTCTGTGCAGGAGTTAATCTCAGAGAAAAGTCTTATGTCTTAAGATCCATGTCTATCAGCACATGTCGGAATTAATCAATGTTTTTGCTTTTATTACAGTTTAGGACGATGACAGTGCAGACGATGTTGCAACAGTTGATGGTTCAATAGATGTTGCAACAGTTGATGGTTCAATACATGTTGCAACAGTTGAAGCTGATGGTTCAGACGATGTTGTAACAGTTGATGGTTCAGACGATGTTGTAACAGTTGATGGTTCAGACGATGTTGTAACAGTTGATGGTTCAGACGATGTTGCAACAGTTGATGGTTCAATAGATGTTGCAACAGTTGATGGTTCAATAGATGTTGCAACAGTTGATGGTTCAATAGATGTTGCAACAGTTGATGGTTCAATAGATGTTGCAACAGTTGATGGTTCAATAGATGTTGCAACAGTTGATGGTTCAATAGATGTTGCAGCAGTTGATGGTTCAATAGATGTTGCAACAGTTGATGGTTCAATAGATGTTGCAACAGTTGATGGTTCAATAGATGTTGCAACAGTTGATGGTTCAATAGATGTTGCAACAGTTGATGGTTCAATAGATGTTGCAACAGTTGATGGTTCAATAGATGTTGCAACAGTTGATGGTTCAATAGATGTTGCAACAGTTGATGGTTCAATAGATGTTGCAACAGTTGATGGTTCAATAGATGTTGCAACAGTTGATGGTTCAATAGATGTTGCAACAGTTGATGATTCAATAGATGTTGCAACAGTTGATGGTTCAATAGATGTTGCAACAGTTGATGGTTCAATAGATGTTGCAACAGTTGATGGTTCAATAGATGTTGCAACAGTTGATGGTTCAATAGATGTTGCAACAGTTGATGGTTCAATAGATGTTGCAACAGTTGATGGTTCAATAGATGTTGCAACAGTTGATGGTTCAGACGATGTTGTAACAGTTGATGGTTCAGACGATGTTGCAGCAGTTGATGGTTCAGACGATGTTGCAACAGTTGATGGTTCAATAGATGTTGCAGCAGTTGATGGTTCAATAGATGTTGCAACAGTTGATGGTTCAATAGATGTTGCAACAGTTGATGGTTCAATAGATGTTGCAACAGTTGATGGTTCAGACGATGTTGCAACAGTTGATGGTTCAATAGATGTTGCAACAGTTGATGGTTCAATAGATGTTGCAACAGTTGATGGTTCAATAGATGTTGCAACAGTTGGAGATAATGGTTCCAAATGCCATGTATAGGGCAGTGTTAATCATGAGAGCAAACATACTCGTATCAGAACAACAAATTTCAGCAGTTGCACCGATGTTGCAACAGCTGGCTCCAACTGCTTATTTATCTTCAACTGTTGCAACATCGGTGCAACCGCGAAAGTTGCTGTTCTGATACCAATGTTCGCCCTCATGATGAGTAACACTGCCCTATACTGTCTTTATGACGGTATATTCCCTCATTCGATGAGCAGCAGCACAAGTGCTGTCTTGACGGCAGTGTATAGGTGACACTTTCCTAAGAGCAGTGTCTTGGCTCACAAGATGAGCGACACTGCACAGTACTAACCTGGCAGTAGCCTTACTGGCAGGTATATTGGAACTGACCAGTAAATTATTAATTATTGTTATTGACTGGGAAGCCCCATTTATTTAAAGACCATAAAGAGCTTTGTTTATCGTGTTCTCCTATTCTCAGATCTATTTGTGACTTGATAAAGCCCACAGTGTGGGCGAAACGTTGTCAATAAAGGATCACATTATACAGTTTTTGTTTATTTTTCCATTGTATCGGTACTTTATACCATTTATTTCCATTCTCCGATGTTTACTTCTCTTCTCATTGTCTCCTAATTATTTTCCTTCTGTCGTGTGGATGCGCGCGCGCGCCTGTCTCTCCCATGCGTTGCTGTGCATCTCTTACTTTTTGCAGTTCTCACGAGTATTATTGTTTAAATTACTGTCGTTTTCATATGCAAATCGTTCACGATAATATTTGCATTAAATAGAACAACATTATAACGACATTTCAGTTCGTTTTAGATCATTGTCAAATCACAACTGGGGAGAGAAAAGTAGAGAAGAGCAAAATGGCATACAGTATGAGGTGGGTTGTAGTATTAGTAGTTACTGTGATGGTGGACGTAGAATTAGTGGTAGTAACAGTAGTGGCAGTAATAGTTGCAGCAATCGGTGTCGTAATCATGTGATAATTGGTTTAGTAGTAGTAGAAATAGCACAAGAGGAGCAGTAGTAGTCAGTGAATTTGTAATAGTCGTTGTTGTTCAGAGCGCATCACAGAGATCTACTGGTCCCGGCAGCCAAGACCAGGGATGCTGCAAGGAGAGAGAGAATTACATTTCAAGGTGTTCGAGATTAAAGAAACTTAACACTAACTCCTGTCTCCAAGAAGGCAGAGAAGAACTGTAGCATGCCAACTGGCCCAGTCTAGGAAATAGGAAGCAAGAGGGAAGTCGGAAGAGACGGAAGGCAAATACTATGACGAAGATGGGTCAACAGGGAGAGGAAGAGGCAAAAGTAAGATCAGGTCACGAGTATTCTGAAAGTAAAGAATTTAACAGTATATTAAGAAAGCCAGAACTAAGACTCGTGTTAGCTAAGTTATCTGTAAGGGCTGGTTCGACAAGACTGCTTCTTCGAAGGCTAGGAAGGGTAGGTAATTGTGGCAGAAGAATACTTAGTTATTGGGATGGTCGTGATCTCTGGCATTGTTGGAACCTCTCTGATAAACTTAAACACGTTGTGTTTATGTTTGCCAGAGAGGGTAAGAGGTGCTATAAATGAAGTAAAAACAGAAAGCATCAGTGGCAAGTATAAACAAGATTATTGCGAAAGTTGTTAATTTAATGAAAACAAGTTTCATATCTATAGGACAGAGAATTGTGATTCTGAAGACCGGAAATATAGAATAGGCAAGCACAAGAGTAAGCAGAGTATATGATACCAAGAGAGAAACCAAGGCAAAGGAACGGTTAAGAGTGGTGATTTCAGAGTCTAAACCGAATTTTTAGAATTGTCAATGATTGTAAACTGGCATTCATGTAAAACAACTTATTTTATACATGTGGGTAGTTATAAGCTCGAAATGCTTTGCATAACCAAGGGCTTGGTATAAAGTACGACAGTAATATTAACTATCGTTTGTTTTACATACGTTAGATAAATCATTAATTATTTTTAAGGGAACAGAAGAAATGAAAAACAAGAATATTTTCTTAGCAGAAGGAATATGTTTAGAAATGCAGGAATATGTTAAGAAATGCAGGAATATGTTAAGAAATGCAGGAATTTGTTAAGAAATGCAGGAATATGTTAAGAAATGCAGGAATTTGTTAAGAAATGCAGGAATATGTTAAGAAATGCAGTAAAGGGAAAAACAAAAGCTTGTCACAGAGCGGTGGACACGAACATCAATGAAAGCAAGCAAAGCTTGAGACTCACATTTAGCTTTGAACTTACAGTAAAAGAAGAAAGAGGATTGTTAGAGCAGAAAAAAATAAAAGGTTGAGAGTCACTAGAGTCAAGGGGCAAAAGAGCAAAGACTTCACCTACATAACCAAGCCAGAAAGGAGGCAACCCAATAATAGGAAACAGTACAGTTTCAAAATAACTAGAACGAGAAGTTACCCACTCTTTACACATTTTATTTTTTCTTACATCTGAAGTATTTTTTTTCCATGCTCGTCACCTCGACGTTTTTCACACACCTGACATTTTTTCCCCCATGTCTGAAGCATTGTTTTCGTACCTGACGTTCGTCTCTCATATTTCTCACATTCTTTTTTTCCCATGTGACATATCTTCCCCACGCTTGACACATTCATCTCACGGCTGACTTTTTCCTGCCTCACTTGCCATTCATCTCACGGCTGGCTTATTTTTCTTACTGCTATTAAATTCATTTTCTTAAACTGGCCATTCATTTCCCTCGGAGCATATATCTTTTCTGCGCTCTTACACCGGTCAAGTTTTCTTCTGGGAAATTTAATCTCCTGTCTGTGCCACACCGTCCCTAGCCTTTCCTGTTCTTCTTTGTGCCACACCGTCCCTAGCCTTTCCTGTTTCTGTCTGCGCCACACCGTCCCTAGCCTTTCTTGTTTCTGTCTGTGCCACACCGTCCCTAGCCTCCCCTGCTATGTTAAACGGTTAATAGCCTTCCCTGGTTGTCTTGTTTTACACTGTTTCTTGTCTTCCTTGGTCCTCTGTCACATTCTCTGTAGTTTCCCTTGGTCATGTCTATCACACTGTCGCAAGTCTTCTCTGGTCTTTTCTGTCACTTTGCTCATATCATTCCATTGGCTGTCATACTGCCCCTAGCATTTCCTGGCCACGTTGTCACGTTCCCTAGTCCTGTTCCTAGCCTTCCCTGATCCAGTCTCACATTGTCATTCCACGGGCGAGAAGAGAGTGCAGTTATCAGATACTTTACCAAACAGTTAAAACAATAATAATATATTTTGGTAATTCTTAATTTACAATGCACCACTTGGTCAAAGAGGAAGTGAAATGATACCGAGATAACTGAGGAAGATACAAGATAGAGGCTGGGGAATACAATAAACAACCTCAATGAAATATTAACTTAAGATTTTAGAGCCATTGACAACATGCCCATGCACTCAGCCCCAGGCCCAGACTCGTGGAACTATGTTCATTAAGAACTGCAAGAAACCCCTTCGCGTGCCCTAAGTATACTATGAGGAGCTTAGACATGGGTGAAATTCCAGTCAATAAAAACAACGGATATAGCCCTACCCCATAAAGGTGGCAGCAAAGTATTAGCTATGAACTATAGACCAATAGCTCTAACGTCCCACATCATAAAAATACTTGAAAGAGTGCTAAGAAGCAGGATTGCAAATCACCTGGATTCCCAAAAACTGCACAATCCAGGGCAACATGGGTTCAGGGCAGGTCGCTCCTGCCTCTCACAACTACTGGATCACTATGATATGGTCTTGGATGCACAAGAAGAAAATCAGAATGCAGATGTAATATACACAGACTTTGCAAAAGCCTTTAACAAGTGCAATTATGGTGTAATAGAGCACAAAATACGTGCTAAAGTAATAACTGGCAAAGTAGGGAGATGGATCTTCAACTTTGCAACCAATCGAACACAAAGTGTAGTGATAAACAGAGTTACATCGGGAGCTGCCATAGTGAAGAGCTCTGTTCCACAAGGCACAGTACTCGCCTCCATCCTGTTCCTCATCCTCATATCAGACAGACAGAGATGTAATCCACAATGCCGTGTCATCCTTTGCAGACGATACTACGATCTGCATGAGACTGTCATCTACTGAGGACACTGTTAACCTCCAAGAAGATATAATCCAAGTTTTCCAGTGGGCAACGGAAAACAATATGATGTTCAATGAAGACAAATTCCAACTACTCCGTTATGGAAAACTGGAGGAGATAATAACTAGAACTGAGTATACTACAAACTCTGATCATACAATAGAGGGGAAATATAATGTGAGTGACCTGGGAGTGGTAAAGTCAGAGGAACTCACTTTCAAGGATCACAACAGTGCCACGATCACAATTGCAAAGAAAATGATAGGATGATAATGAGAACGTTCAAAACAAGAGATGCCAAACCAATGATGATCCTTTTCAAATCACTTGTTCTCTCTAGGCTGGAATACTGCTGTACATTAACATCTCCAGTCAAAGCAGGTGAAATTGCAGATGTAGAGTATACAGAGAACCTTTACTGCAAATATAAGATCTATTAAACACGTCAATTACTGGGAACGCTTGGAAGCACTTTACTTGTACTCGTTGGAACGCAGGCGAAAGATATACATCATATAGTCTACACTTGGAAAATCCTGGAAGGAATGGTCCCGAATCTTCACACAGAAATCACTCCCTACGAAAGTAAAAGACTGGGCAGGCGGTGTAAAAAAAAAAAAAAACAATGAAACGTAGGGGCGCCATTGGTACACTAAGAGAAAACGTAAGTGTCCGGGGCCCAAGACTGTTCAACAGCGTCCCTCCATGCATAAGGGAAATTACCTGGCTGCCATCAAGAGGAAGCCGGATAGATACTTAAGGTCGGTGCTGGATCAGCTGAGCTGTGGTTTGTGCGTTGGACTAAGGGCGGCCAGCAGTAACAACCTGGTTGATCAGGCCCTAAGCCACTGGAAGGTCTGGTCGTGGGCCGGGCCGCGGGGGCGTTGATCCCCGGAATACCCTCCAGGTAGACTCCAGGTAGAGTCCTCAGATCACTCCTAGAACCAGTCAGGCTCCATGCGCCAGGTTCCAAATCCTCACAAGCCTCCAGTTCTGAGTCCAGCTAGGGCTCTTCCCAAAGTCCTCTCCTTAGCTTATAATATTCGTCAGGAGACAGTACGAGTCTTCTCACACGGATATTAATCATATAGATGACCCGTTTGAGGGTCGTAGCTTGAGGTCAACTCCATTGGGAACATTACCACAGTCCATTGATAGAACCAGGATGTGAAGATTTGCAGCCAACAGTCCTAGCTTCACAATAAGTTAGAAACACCTAGGCTCCAGGCGCCTCATCTGCTCTCCCTTGTCTTACAAATATATTGGAGAGACAGTCTCAAGGTATCACAACAAAGGTCCTAGGATACCCTGGTCTGGTCTATGTCACACTGCTCCAAGCCTTCCCTGGTCCTATCTATGTCATTCTGCCCCTAGCCTTTCGTAGTCCTATCTATGTCACACTGCCCTTAGCCTTCCCTGGTCCTATGTCCCACTGCCCTTAGCCTTTTCCTGTTCCTATCTATGTCACACTGCCCCTTGCCTTCTCTGATTCTATGTCACACTGATTTAGCCTTCCCTGGTCCCATCTGTCACATTCAACTCTCTCTCCGTCACATCACTCGCTCACTTCACTCCTTCCTTTCTCTCTCTCTCCCTCTCTCTCTCCCCTTCCTCCATCCATACCTCTCTCTCTCGCCTTCCTTCCCCTCTCCCTCCCTCCCGTTAACACTCCCGCTTATCACTTCCCTCCTTCCTCTTAACACACACTCAGTCACACCTTCCCTCAGGTCACACACTCTTCCCCCTTCATCCTACTTCCTCTCATCAACTCACTCCCTTCTCCCTGCATTCCGGCCTGCCTCTTCCCTCCCCTTCCTTCCGTCCTCCCTCCCTCCTTTCATCTCCCCCGTGTGTTCCAGGCCGCTGCTTTTCTTTGACACATTCTCTCATTTCCTCTTTCTTCATCCATTGTATGTGTGCGTGTCTTTGTAATTTGTCGTCGTCTCTGTCTCATTCTGTCTGTGTCACACTTCAGAATGTAGACTCAGACATGAGTCAAAGTTTATTTCACAGCTTGATTTTCTGAATGTATGTCGAGGTAAACTGCTAGGAATAAGAATGTCAGTGTATGTGTCAACCTGTCAGTGTGTCAACCTGTCAGAGTGTCAGTCTGTCAGTCTGTCCATGAAGTTTGCGTTAATTCCACAGTGTTAGAAACAGGTATAATACCCACCTCTCATCACAGACTCGTAAAATAATATTTATACGAGTACATGATACAACTTATACAGACCATAGCTAACATTAATGACTATGTACAAGCCCATGGTTATACAGAGCATTTCGGGCAAATTAGGCTAGTTTTGTCATCATGATGTGGGTCACATCAGTTGGCTGACATCCGTACTGGGGATCGATCTACGGACCTCAGTGTGAGCCGAGTGCGCTACCATCCGAGCTACGGGTCTCCTCAATATTCCTTTCCGCCTGAGAGCAACAGAGCCCAGCCATGGAATGTACAACGAAGTCCTCTTAAACGCGAGGTGGAAGCGGTGCTAGGAGCCGGCCTCAGGAACCGGGTGCCCAGCCAAGGTCGGTTCCAATAACGTACGAAGATGATCCACGTCCACGCACAAGTGTGTTTTATTTTTATTGTATTTGCAGCTAGAAGCTTTCATGAGTTATACAGTTGCATGAAATACATTGCATTATTAGTGGGTTTATTTCGTGTCTAATATTGTATTAATAAAGTTAAACTACATTATTTGTACGGTTTACACAAAGATTATAAAACTATCAGTAAGATCATCAGCAGCGCTGATTTGACCAGAGACAATCTTAAACTGAGCGTACACCACAGCCTGCCCTGCCTCCCTCCCCATACACACCACAGCCTGCCCTGCCTCCCTCCCTATACACACCACAGCCTGCCCTCCCTCCCTCCCTCCCCATACACACCACAGCCTGCCCTGCCTCCCTCCCCATACACACCACAGCCTGCCCTCCCTCCCTCCCCATAAACACCACAGCCTGCCCTCCCTCCCTCCCCATACACACCACAGCCTGCCCTGCCTCCCTCCCCATACACACCACAGCCTGCCCTGCCTCCCTCCCTATACACACCACAGCCTGCCCTCCCTCCCTCCCCATACACACCACAGCCTGCCCTCCCTCCCTCCCCATACACACCACAGCCTGCCCTCCCTCCCTCCCCATACACACCACAGCCTGCCCTCCCTCCCTCCCCATACACACCACAGCCTGCCCTCCCTCCCTCCCCATACACACCACAGCCTGCCCTCCCTCCCTCCCCATACACACCACAGCCTGCCCTGCCTCCCTCCCCATACACACCACAGCCTGCCCTGCCTCCCTCCCCATACACACCACAGCCTGCCCTGCCTCCCTCCTCATACACACCACAGCCTGCCCTGCCTCCCTCCCCATACACACCACAGCCTGCCCTCCCTCCCTATAAACACCACACCCTGCCCTCCCTCCCTCCCCATACACACCACAGCCTGCCCTCCCTCCCTCCCCATACACACCACCTGCCCTCCCTCCCTCCCCATACACACCACAGCCTGCCCTCCCTCCCTCCCCATACACACCACAGCCTGCCCTGCCTCCCTCCCCATACACACCACAGCCTGCCCTGCCTCCCTCCCCATACACACCACAGCCTGCCCTCCCTCCCTCCCCATACACACCACAGCCTGCCCTCCCTCCCTCCCCATACACACCACAGCCTGCCCTGCCTCCCTCCCTCCCCATACACACCACACCCTGCCCTGCCTCCCTCCCTCCCCATACACACCACACCCTGCCCTGCCTCCCTCCCCATACACACCACAGCCTGCCCTCCCTCCCTCCCTCCCCATACACACCACACCCTGCCCTGCCTCCCTCCCCATACACACCACAGCCTGCCCTGCCTCCCTCCCCATACACACCACAGCCTGCCCTGCCTCCCTCCCCATATACACCACAGCCTGCCCTGCCTCCCTCCCCATACACACCACACCCTGCCCTCCCTCCCTCCCTATACACACCACACCCTGCCCTCCCTCCCTCCCCATACACACCACAGCCTGCCCTCCCTCCCTCCCCATACACACCACAGCCTGCCCTGCCTCCCTCCCCATACACACCACAGCCTGCCCTCCCTCCCTCCCTATACACACCACACCCTGCCCTCCCTCCCTCCCCATACACACCACAGCCTGCCCTCCCTCCCTCCCCATACACACCGCCTGCCCTCCCTCCCTCCCCATACACACCACAGCCTGCCCTCCCTCCCCATACACACCACAGCCTGCCCTGCCTCCCTCCCCATACACACCACAGCCTGCCCTGCCTCCCGCCCTCCCCATACACACCACACCCTGCCCTGCCTCCCTCCCTCCCCATACACACCACACCCTGCCCTGCCTCCCTCCCCATACACACCACAGCCTGCCCTCCCTCCCTCCCCATACACACCACACCCTGCCCTGCCTCCCTCCCCATACCCACCACAGCCTGCCCTGCCTCCCTCCCCATACACACCACAGCCTGCCCTGCCTCCCTCCCCATACACACCACAGCCTGCCCTGCCTCCCTCCCCATACACACCACAGCCTGCCTTGCCTCCCTCCCCATACACACCACAGCCTGCCCTCCCTCCCTCCCCATACACACCACACCCTGCCCTGCCTCCCTCCCCATACACACCACACCCTGCCCTGCCTCCCTCCCCATACACACCACAGCCTGCCCTGCCTCCCTCCCAATACACACCACAGCCTGCCCTCCCTCCCTCCCCATACACACCACAGCCTCCCCTGCCTCCCTCCCCATACACACCACAGCCTGCCCTGCCTCCCTCCCTCCCCATACACACCACACCCTGCCCTGCCTCCCTCCCCATACACACCACAGCCTGCCCTCCCTCCCTCCCTCCCCATACACACCACACCCTGCCCTGCCTCCCTCCCCATACACACCACAGCCTGCCCGGCCTCCCCCCCCAAACACACCACAGCCTGCCCTGCCTCCCTCCCCATACACATCACAGCCTGCCCTGCCTCCCTCCCCATACACACCACAGCCTGCCCTCCCTCCCTCCCCATACACACCTCAGCCTGCCCTCCCTCCCTCCCCATACACACCACAGCTTGCCCTCCCTCCCTCCCCATACACACCACAGCCTGCCCTCCCTCCCTCCCCATACACACCACAGCCTGCCCTCCCTCCATCCCCATACACACCACAGCCTGCCCTCCCTCCCTCCCCATACACACCACAGCCTGCCCTCCCTCCCCATACACACCACAGCCTGCCCTCCCTCCCTCCCCATACACACCACAGCCTGCCCTCCCTCCCTCCCCATACACACCACAGCCTGCCCTCCCTCCCTCCCCATACACACCACAGCCTGCCCTCCCTCCCCATACACACCACAGCCTGCCCTCGCTCCCTCCCCATACACACCACAGTCTGCCCTGCCTCCCTCCCCATACACACCACAGCCTGCCCTGCCTCCCTCCCCATACACACCACAGCCTGCCCTCCCTCCCTCCCCATACACACCACAGCCTGCCCTCCCTCCTTCCCCATACACACCACAGCCTGCCCTCCCTCCCTCCCCATACACACCACAGCCTACCCTCCCTCCCTCCCCATACACACCACAGCCTGCCCTCCCTCCCTCCCCATACACACCACAGCCTGCCCTCCCTCCCTCCCCATACACACCACAGCCTGCCCTGCCTCCCCATACACACCACAGCCTGCCCTCCCTCCCCATACACACCACAGCCTGCCCTCCCTCCCTCCCCATACACACCACAGCCTGCCCTGCCTCCCCATACACACCACAGCCTGCCCTCCCTCCCCATACACACCACAGCCTGCCCTCCCTCCCTCCCCATACACACCACAGGCTGCCCTGCCTCCCTCCCCATACACACCACAGCCTGCCCTCCCTCCCTCCCTCCCCATACACACCACAGCCTGGTCTCCCTCCCCATACACACCACAGCCTGCCCTCCCTCCCTCCCCATACACACCACAGCCTGCCCTCCCTCCCTCCCCATACACACCACAGCCTGCCCTCCCTCCCTCCCCATACACACCACAGCCTGCCCTCCCTCCCTCCCCATACACACCACAGCCTGCCCTCGCTCCCTCCCCATACACACCACAGTCTGCCCTGCCTCCCTCCCCATACACACCACAGCCTGCCCTCCCACCCACCCCATACACACCACAGCCTGCCCTCCCTCCCTCCCCATACACACCACAGCCTGCCCTCCCTCCTTCCCCATACACACCACAGCCTGCCCTCCCTCCCTCCCCATACACACCACAGCCTGCCCTCCCTCCCTCCCCATACACACCACAGCCTGCCCTCCCTCCCTCCCCATACACACCACAGCCTGCCCTGCCTCCCTCCCCATACACACCACAGCCTGCCCTCCCTCCCTATACACACCACAGCCTGCCCTCCCTCCCCATACACACCACAGCCTGGGCTCCCTCCCCATACACACCACACCCAGCCCTGCCTCCCCATACACACCACAGCCTGCCCTCCCTCCCCATACACACCACAGCTTGCCCTCCCTCCCTCCCCATACACACCACAGCCTGCCCTGCGCTCCCTCCCCATACTCACCACAGCCTGCCCTGCCTCCCCATACACACCACAGCCTGCCCTCCCTCCCCATACACACCACAGCCTGCCCTCCCTCCCCATACACACCACAGCCTGCCCTCCCTCCCCATACACACCACATCCTGGTCTCCCTCCCTCCCCATACACACCACAGCCTGCCCTCCCTCCCCATACACACCACAGCCTGCCCTCCCTCCCCATACACACAACATCCTGGTCTCCCTCCCTCCCCATACACACCACAGCCTGCCCTCCCTCCGTCCGCAAACAAACCACAGCCTGCCCTCCCTCCCTCCCCATACACACCACAGCCTGCCCTCCCTCCCTCCCCATACACACCACAGCCTGCCCTCCCTCCCTCCCCATACACACCACAGCCTGCCCTCCCTCCCTCCCCATACACACCACAGCCTGCCCTCCCTCCCTCCCCATACACACCACAGCCTGCCCTCCCTCCGTCCGCATACAAACCACAGCCTGCCCTCCCTCCCTCCCCATACACACCACAGCCTGCCCTCCCTCCCTCCCCATACACACCACAGCCTGCCCTCCCTCCCTCCCCATACACACCACAGCCTGCCCTCCCTCCCTCCCCATACACACCACAGCCTGCCCTCCCTCCCTCCCCATACACACCACAGCCTGCCCTCCCTCCCCATACACACCACAGCCTGCCCTCCCCCCCACCCCAAACACACCACAGCCTGCCCTCCCTCCCTACCCATACACACCACAGCCTGCCCTCCCTCCCTCCCCATGCACACCACACCCTGCCCTCCCACCCTCCCCATACACACCACACCCTGCCCTCCCTCCCTCCCCATACACACCACAGCCTGCCCTCCCTCCTTCCCCATACACACCACAGCCTGCCCTCCCTCCCCATACACACCACACCCTGCCCTCCCTCCCCATACACACCACAGCCTGCCCTCCCCCGTCCCCATACACACCACAGCCTGCCCTCCCTCCTTTCCCATACACACCACAGCCTGCCCTGCCTCCCTCCCCATACACACCACAGCCTGCCCTCCCTCCCCAAACACACCACAGCCTGCCCTCCCTCCCCATACACACCACATCCTGGTCTTCCTCCCTCCCCATACACACCACATCCTGGTCTTCCTCCCTCCCCATACACACCACAGCCTGCCCTTCCTCCCCATACACACCACAGCCTGCCCTCCCTCCCCATACACACCAGAGCCTGCCCTCCCTCCCTTCCCATACACACCACAGCCTGCCCTCCCTCCCTTCCCATACACACCACAGCCTGCCCTTCCTCCCCATACACACCACAGCCTGCCCTCCCTCGCTCCCCATACACACCACAGCCTGCCCTCCCTCCCCATACACACCACAGCCTGCCCTCCCTCCCCATACACACCACAGCCTGCCCTCCCTCCCAATACACACCCAAGCCTGCCCTCCCTCCCCATACACACCCCAGCCTGCCCTCCCTCCCCATACACACCACAGCCTGCCCTCCTTCCCCACACACGCCACAGCCTGCCCTCCCTCCCAATACACGCCACAGCCTGCCCTCCCTCCCCACACACGCCACAGCCTGCCCTCCCTCCCCACACACGCCACAGCCTGCCCTCCCTCCCCACACACACCACAGCCTGCACTCATTCCCCACACACACTACAGCCTGCACACCCTCCCCACACACACTGCATCCTGCCCTCATTCCCCACACACACAACAGCCTGCCTGGCCTCCCTACACACACCACAGCCTGCCCTCCCTCCCCACACACACTGCATCCTGCCCTCCTTCCCCACACATCACTGCCTGCCCTTCCTCCTCACACACACTGCATCCAGCCCTCCTTCCACCCACACACAACAGCCTGTCCTCCCTCCCCACACACACCACAGCCTGCCCTCCCTCTCTACACACACCACAGCCTCCCCTCCCTCTCTACACACACCACAGCCTGCCCTCCTTCTCTACACACACCACTGCCTGCCTCCCTCCCCACACACACACCACAGCCTACCCTTACCCTCCCTCTCTACACACACCACAGCCTCCCTTCCCTCTCTACACACACCACAGCCTGCCCGCCCTCCCTCTCCACACACACACACACACACACACACCACAACCTACTCTCCCTCCCCACACACCACAGCCTGCCCTCCCTCTCTACACACCACAGCCTGCCCTCCCTCCCCAGCCGCACACCACAGCCTACCCTTCCTCCCCACACACGCCACAGCCTGCCCTCCCTCTCTACACACACCACAGCCTCCCCTCCCTCTCTACACACACCACAGCCTCCACTCCCTCTCTGCACACACCACAGCCTCCCCTCCCTCTCTGCACACACCACAGCCTGCCTGCCCCCCCCCCCCCACACACACACCACAGCCTACTCTCCCTCCCCACACACCACAGCCTGCCCTCCCTCTCTACACACCACAGCCTACCATCCCTCCCCACACACACCACAGCCTGCTGTCCCCACACACACCACAGCCTCCCCTCCCTCTCTACACACACCACAGCCTCTCCTCCCTCTCTACACACACCACAGCCTGCCTGCCCACCCTCCTTCCCTCCACACACACACACACACACACACACACCACAGCCTACTCTCCCTCCCCACACACACCACAGCCTGCCCTCCCTCTCTACACACACACACCACAGCCTGCCCTCCCTCCCCACACACACACACAACAGCCTACCCTCCCTCCTCACACACACCACATCCTGCCCTCCCTCCTCACACACACACTACAGCCTACCCTCCCTCCCCACACACACTACAGCCTACCCTCCTCCCCACACACACCACAGCCTTCCCTCCCTCCCCACACACACCACAGCCTGCCCTCCCTCTCCACACACACCACAGCCTGCCCTCCCTCCCCCCACACACACCACAGCCTGCCCTTCCTCCCCACACACACACTACAGCCTGCCCTCCCTCCCCACACACACCACAGCCTGCCCTCCCTTTCCACACACACCAGAGTCTGCGATCTCTCCACACACACACCACAGACTGCCCTCCGTCCCCACACACACCACAGACTGCCCTCCCTCCCCACACACACCACAGACTGCCCTCCCTCCCCACACACACCACAGACTGCCCTCCCTCCCCACACACACCACAGACTGCCCTCCCTCCTCACACACACCACAGACTGCCCTCTCTCCCCACACACACCACAGACTGCCCTCCCTCCCACACACACCACAGCCTGCCCTCCCTCCCACACACACCACAGCCTGCCCTCCCTCCTCACACACACCACAGACTGCCCTCCATCCCCACACACCACAGCCTGCCCTCCCTCCCCACGCACACCACAGCCTGCCCTCCCTCCCCACACACACCACAGCCTGCCTGGCCTCCCTACACACACCACAGCCTGCCCTACCTACCCACACACACCACAGCCTCCCTGCCCTCTCTGCACACCACAGCTTGCCCTCCCCACACACACCCCACAGCCTGCCCTCTCTCACCCCCACACACCACATCCTCTGACAGTCTGGAGGTGAAGTGAAACAAATATCGCTGGGAAATCGTAGCAGATATGGTTCTGCATGGCATCACTAGCGACATGCGTAAGAACTTTCTGTTGTGGCCTGGTGGTTAACGCTCTCGCTTCACACGGTGAGGGCCTGGGTTCGATTCCCAGCCAGAGTAGAAACATTGGACGTGTTTCTTTCCACCTGTTGTCTATGTTCCCCATCAGTAAAATGGGTACCTGGGTGTTAGTCGACTGGTGTGGGTCGCATCCTGGGACACTGACCTAAGGAGGCCTGGTCACAGACCGGGCCGCGGGGGCGTTGACCCCCGGAATTCTCTCCAGAAACTCTCCAGAAACAAGAGGCTCAGACGCTCGTGGCTGACTAATATCAGCTGTCAAACGTGGGTCACACCGGGTGACAAGTAACACGAGGTGTTACACAGTTATCTGGGCGCAGACCTGTGGTCCACACACAGCTGGGCTCAAGACCACACAGGACACATGGAAAATTGCACACACCTGCACTGCACATGCGGTGCAACATGGCTTACTAGCAAATGACGCTTTTCTGTGCAAAAAATCAACACTAAGCTATACACGAACATGTGAGAACACTGAGAGTTATTAACACATGACATATATCTACTCTCAATCTTCTCGACAACAATGAAATAATTACTAGAACACTGTGATATCATGTGATGTCAGGCGTGACATCGCGAGGTGACTTCAGCAGCATGGTGACGTCAGCAGATGTCTTGAGGTGACGTCAGGCAGACATCGTGACGTCGTAAAGTCGGGCAGCACCGTAGGTGACTTCGTGAAATTGGGCAGCATCGTGGGTGACGTGGGTGACGTCGTGAGTATAAGAGTATTGGTATGTTGGATTGTGTGGGGCCAACTGTAACAGCCTGGTTGATGAGGCCTTGTGCAGACAGTAAGTAGACAGTAAGCCTACTGCTGTATCTCATAGTCTTCCCTTGGAGCAGGTTTGTTGTGGGCCTAGTTTCCCTGAATGCCCACCAGAGGTCACTGTCTCAAGTTAGACATACACAGCCACGCCTCGTTCTCACTCCTAGACCTGTGGCCGACCAGTTAACAAGCTCTCTTCCTGCTGTGAACCCCATTATTCTATTAACGACGAAGCTACTCAATGGCCATAGATCTCGCCTACCTCTACCCTATCCGGCAAGTTAAAAGATCAGCCCTAAAGGCAGTTAAAATAGCTGATCCATCGCGAGGTCTGGCCATGGACCGGACTGGGGGAAGTTGACCCCTGGAACACCATTTAAGTTAACTCCAGGTAGGTACTAACAAGATTAGGGTTTAAGAACATAAGAAAGAAGGAACGCTGCAACAGGCCTACTGACCCATGCGGAGCAGGTCCATGTCCCCGCCGGATTAGACCAATGACATCCCCCCCCGGATTAGCCCAATGACCCACCCAGTCTGGTCAACTCCACTAAAGGATGGAGCACAGCACCAGACCCAGCAGCACAAGCTAGTCAGGTCCAACTCACACCCACCCACACCCACTCATGTATTTATCTAACCTATTTTCAAAACTACACAACGTTTTAGCCTCAATAACTGTACTCAGCAGTTTGTTCCACTCATCCACAACTCTATTACCAAACCAATGCTTTCCTATATCCTTCCTGAATCAGAATTTTTCCAACTTGAAACCATTGCTGCGAGTCCTGTCTTGGCTGGAAATTTTCAGCAATCTATTTACATCCCTTTAATTTATTCCTGTTTTCCATTTATACACCTCGATCATATCTCCCCTAATTCTACGCCTTTCGAGAGAGTGCAGATTCAGGGTCTCAGTCTATCCTCATATGGAAGATTTCTGATACATGGGATCTTTGTCATCCTCCTCTGTACTTTTTCCAGAGCATTTATATCCATTCTGTAATACGGTGACCAGAACTGAGCAGCATAGTTTAAATGACTATGTACTTTATGTACTTTATCTGAAGAAAGCTCACTAACCAGTGGCTTTATCACTTTAATATAATGTATACGATGAGAGAAGAGGAGGTAATCAGTCCCTCAGCCTATTTTCAAAGCTCTTTCCTAATTTTCAATTCTCTGGCATGACCTAGTTTCATTAGTGGTTCCCATCTACTAGTGACATGACGTCTACTGCTTCACTTCGTCTCGCTCCAGTATGCAAGAGACCATTTTCCTGCCTGGGCTTCAGATTTATCAACACCAAAGTGTTGAACATTGACCTCATTAGACACCAAGTATGTAAATCTTCTGCTGTCTTCTGTGTGTAATTCTTCAAGACTGAGGGACTCTGTAGCAAACAAAATAAATACTTTGTTTCCTGTAAGATCAGTCGCCCACTGCCTAACCCAACCGGTAAGTCCTGTTACACAAATGACCCACAAATAGGAGAAAGAAAACCCAGCGATGTCAGTCTGACTTGGACCAGCAACAACTCACATACTAGTTAATGGCCCAAGCCAGACCAAAACATTGTCCTAAGTTTCTTTCTACTATGTGTGGGTTATTTGTGTATTGAACCAGTCAAGGTATTGTACCTATCTGTAACAAAAGTAAATCCTGCCTTTTGTGGAAGTCAGTTCTCTTTATTACTATTAATACCCTTTAGAGGTTAGTTTAATATGTTTATTATGCACCCCATACCCATCCTGTGGGCGGTAGTCAAAAGAATACAGAGGTACATAATTGGTCCAGGGACTGGACTCCAAAGTTTTGATAGCTGAGCAAGTTACAAAGTTAATGAACTAGATCTGGTCATAATCATGACCAAGTTACAAAGGTAATGAGCTCCAGGTAGAGCTGGTCACACTCATGAATAATTGCAAAGGTAATGAATCATAAACACATTAATCATGAGAATTTACAAAGGTAATGAGCTCCAGGTAGAGCTGGTCAAAATCGTGACAAGTTTCAAAGGTAATGAATGATAAACACGTTATCACATGATTACAATCATAGACAAATTACAGAGTAATGAGCAGTTAACAAACATAGCAGGGAATTCATCCATTGCCCCAACAACAGATGTTGCTAGGTGCCTGTCTCTCCTCGGCAGACAGCCATTGCAAACAGCAGCAAGTTGCCCCGGGATCTGCTGCTTGCACGAGCACCATCGACCCTCCCCAAGAGGTCCAAGAAGCCAGTGATTCCGTTAGCAGCCAGATGGAGAGCTGTCCTAGGGACATGGCAACGTCCTGGTGGACGCCAAGTTGACTGAAGATCCCAGGCCCTCATGTGCATGGATGTTGAAGCTTGAGGAACTGAGTACACACTGCCCTTTAGAGGGCAGGACCGAGTTTAGTCGGTCCTGAGAGCATGGTTTTTACGCATGTCCTCTTACTACCCCAGCGCATCTGGGTTCCCATTCTCTATTTCTGACCAATTACAAGCCTTCCCTGAGTCACTCCAGCTAAAGGAGATGGCGTCTCCTTGCTTCCCATTGGTCGAAAGAGCAAAATGTAAGCACTTCCAGCTTGGCGTCGCCCAGACTCATGTTTTTCGTCAAGTGCTCCTCATATACTATTGCATTTCACCCTCTACAATGTCGGTAAGTACTGATTTGTGTGTCTAGTGCATAAATGAATAGTTTAGCTATATTTTGAGATATATATATATATATATATATATATATATATATATGTATAATTACATATATATAAGACGTTGTGAAGCATAATAAGAGTGCACCATGCAAATGAAAAAAGGGCAACAAAAGAGGACGGAGTACACTCGGTCCTGCCGTTTAGGTGATGTTTTCAAGTTTCAGTATATAAATATTTACATAAAATTTGGTAGTGTATATATGAATTCAGTAATGATCTGGGTGTGTACAGAACGTTTTTATTGTCCTTCCAGATCAATCAGAAATTGTTCTATGGTAAGTCCTCCAAGGATAAGTCAAAATTCGACTGTGTTTGACAAGAAAATGACTCAGATCAAGACCCAGATGGCCTGTAATTGGTGGACAGTGGTGATGAGTACTGGCCACAAGAAGCAGAGGTGTCATCAGATGAGGAGAAAGCTATGCCACCAACCAAAATGAAGAAATTGAACAAGAAACTTGCTTACATGCAAGTATTGCAGCAAAAAGAATAATCATGTCACATCCTCATTTTCCTGTGCCACATGCAAAGTAAATCTATGCATCAAGAAGGATAGAAATTGTTTCATAAAGTTTCCTTGCAGAAATTAGTGATGTTAAATGATTTTTCTATCTCAGGAATCTCAGAAATATTTCATTTGTAAGTTGTATCTCATTGCAGTGTGTCATTGTTGATAAGTAGTTCCTATTTCTATTTTTTTAATGCTTAGAAATTGTTCAGAAACAAGTTCCATTTATGTTTTTTATATTGTCTACTTGTATAATAAATTTAAAAAATATTTTTTTTTAACAGTTGCAACCTTGCAACATTTTAAATTGTTATTCCCTTATCGGGAAGGACCGAGTTTACTCGGGCTTAGCATGTCTGCAGTTGCTCGACACACAACTTTTACAACTCCAATTATATGGCCTCATTGACCTTACATCGAGCGGCTCTATCCCCTCAAACGAAATCACTTTCAAATTCGCATTTTGATCTGCCTTGCCCTCTGAAGGGTAAGCGAGACAAGGAAGGAATGAAAGAACAAAACTTTACTGAAATAAAATCTTTCAGGAAATAATAAAAAACAATCTACAAAGATACATTTATAAATCTAGATACATTTTAATATAACAGCTAGCAAAGCCAGAAACCAAACTTTTGAAGACCTAAGATTATAACAACCATTGTACAACAAGAGCAAGATGTTATAACCACCTCACACAAATCCCTTGTAGAGAATGAAGATCAGTGTAACAAAGGACTTGCTCCTGACTACACCTCAGGAATTCGCTTAAAGTTATCACAAACATCAACACAAATGTTGACAGTGTCGAGTACTACTGACACCTCAGTGTTTAGAGAGAGGACATCAAAATTACACACAACCAAAGCCACAAACAGTTCCAGAGAAGGAATACAGTCAAGGCCAGCCTAAAATTAAAATATTACATCTTATGGGAGCACTAAACCCATAGGGGTCATATAGTGCCTCTGGAAAATGGAAGGCATTCAGATTGGATTCAAGAAATTGGAGCATTGGTCTAATTTCTTAGATCAAGAACCCCCCTTCACCAACATCAAGGAACCTTTGGATGAGGGTTGAAATGTTAAGTGCACAGTAACAATGTTGAGTAAGAACAGTCAACAGAGATCTAATCCCAGCTATATCTCAGTCCTTCAAAAGCAGGAAGAATATCAACACCTCGGCAAAGCCCTGAAGAGTAGAAGACCAGCAACAGACCACCACCATCTAACGGCACCACCTCGGCTCGGTAATTGACAGAGAGAGCACTCCACCTGACCGCCACGAGTGACGTGCCTTCAGGCAACGACAAGAGTAATTAAACAGTTAAACCATACTGAGGTGTTTTCCACTACTATCCTGAATTATTTATACAATTCACTATCGATATACACACAGTTTTATAATTTTAACACTAAGTTCGTGTTGCAAAAAAGTGAAAAAAGTACATACATCAATACCTTGCATAGTATGGCTTTATAGCAGTACGGGTTTTGATATACATTTATAAATTAATATAAATTTTATTTACTGCATTTTATGGAAAGCACGATAATTCCCCTGTGTTCTTATTAATTTGAAACCATAAGCGATGCTATAACTATTTAGGTATAGGTACACATACAATTGCAAAAATTATATATAGCACAATGTGTGTGAACTAAGATAACTAAAAAATTTCAGACCAAGTGACTTATATCCATGAGAGTCCTTGATTTCCAGTGTTTATCTATCTGTACTGAATGGTTCTTCAGTTCTCTTGTGCTTTGCAGTATTTTTGTCTTTGAATGTCAGTCAGTTTAACTACAACTAAATATTTGTATGTATAATGTTGGCCAAGACCGTAGTCCTGGCACGGATCTCAATCTTGCGATGACTCGTCTCTGGCTTCCCGAGGGAGAAGGGTTTCTACAATGATGCCACATATGCTGCTCAAGCACTCTTCTGGTCAGTTCATCTGGTGCATCTCATAATCGACAACACTGCATGTACTCCTAACTGGACAGTAGCGAGGAGGAGGATACTTCGTTATCACGGGCAACATCTTGTCTGGTTCGTTGACTCCATTATACACTAGTGTGGCCGCAGTCATCTCTGGGTCCTCTTCGGGAGGGGATATCACTCCTAGTTGCCTGCGCAGTGTCTCAGTAACTTCGCAATCCAGAAGATAGTGTGTTAGGGGACTCTGGACAGCGTGCTGGCAGTACTGGCACATCTCCTCCTCAGCCTTATCTACCATCATCTTTGCTGTGGGAAAGCTCAAACGAAGCCGATGGATGGCGGTACACTGCGCCCTGGACCAGCTTCTATCATATGGAGGGGATTCTCCCTGTGTCGCTGTTCGGTACCACTGTTGAGATGGGGTATCACCTAAGGCCTCTTCCCTAAGTTTCATTGCTCTTGAAGCCATCAGTTTGGTTTGTCGTAGGCTGATGGGGACAGTAACCCCAACATGTCGATAGTCTGAACATTAAAATGGTATAAAATACCGACAGGTTGTTAGGTAAGACACATATGCAACAGTTAGGTATCTTTGTTTCGAAACGTTTCGCCTACACAGTAGGCTTCTTCAGTCGAGTACAGAAAAGTTGATAGAAGCAGAAGATACTTGAAGACGATGTAATCAGTCCATCACCCTTAAAGTTTTGAGGTGGTCAGTCCCTCAGTCTGGAGAAGAGCATTGTTCCATAGAATGAAACAATATATTGTTTCATTCTATGGAACAATGAAACAATATATTGTTTCATTCTATGGAACAATGCTCTTTTCCAGACTGAGGGACTGACCACCTCAAAACTTTAAGGGTGATGGACTGATTACATCGTCTTCAAGTATCTTCTGCTTCTATCAACTTTTCTGTACTCGACTGAAGAAGCCTACCGTATAGGCGAAACGTTTCGAAATAAAGATACCTAACTGTTGCATATGTGTCTTACCTAACAACATGTCGATAGTCTGTTGCTGCCTTGGCTGCATCATCTGCCGCCTCATTTCCCAGGATGCCATCATGGCTGGGGATCCAGTTCAATGTCGATCTGTTACCCTGAACCTCTAAGGCTGTCATTATGCTCAGGATCGATGTGATGAGGTGAACATTGTCCTGTGGTTGAGGATGGGAGAGGGCATTGATTGCAGAGGTGGAGTCAACGTGTATGACATGTCGGAGTCGATGTCGTAGGGCGTGTGACAATGCCTGCTGAATCGCCACCAGCTCAGCTTGAAGGATCGTGCAGTGGTCAGGGAGTCGCCAGCCTTGTGTGTGACCATTGTGGTACAGTCCAGCTGCTGCTCTCTTCCTGTCAGGGTCGACAGAACCATCTGTGAAATACACTGCTCATGTGCGTCCCTCTGCCACTGCCATGCTTGTTTCAGCATGATTGCTGAGGGTGTCTTGACTGCAGAGACGCTTAGAGATAGGCAATTGCATGACGCAAACATCCACCGGATCTGGGCGCCAGGGAGGTGGTGGATGATATCCAGCAACAGGAACGTCACAACTCTTCTCAAGGAGTAATTGTATAGGCAGCAGCTTCCGCCAAGCAGCACAAAACGAACGGATCCAGGAGTAGTCCGTGAAGAGTGTGGGATCTTGTGTCATGGTTGTCAATATCCGTCTCCTTAGTGGGGTACCTTGCTGCCGGTGCAGAATCGTGGCTACTTTACAGGCGTTTATGTATCTTACTCCAAGGAAGGAAGCCGGGCCTCAGATCTGAGACATACTGTGTTGGTCCAGATGGGGGCCTCAAGCATAGTTCTTATCGCCTGATTTTGTAACTAAACATTTGCAGGACACAGTCACTTATATGAGTCACGTACGATATGTAAACTGGACCTGACTGGCCATGTTCTCTGTATACACACTGTCCGAATGCTTGCAAGTGGATGTGGCAATAGACACGACTACATATTGACTTATGATGTTCTTTTTTATGAATTTTAAAAAAATATTTTATGCTTAAGTTCATTGATTTTACTATTTAATAAGAGTAAATTTGTATCGCCCACGAAAAAATTCACATTGGATGAAGTAGCAACGTTAATTACGAAAGAAGATGCTTATGACTTCATAATGAATGCAGATCCAAGCAATGAACCAGACAGGAGTTACATATTCCATATAAAAAAAAAACCTGTGCAAACTATATTGTTCAATTATTTTTCAAAAAAATATTTTTTTCTGTACAATACGTATGGTACATCATTTATTTACAACTGTGATAAAAATCTTTTGTACTGTTTTTTTCGTTTCTATCTTCTGTAATTTCTTCGTTTGCAAGTGCAAGAGTTTCCTGTGCAATGATTTGTACTATGCAAACAGCTAAATAATTTTATTATCCGTCGTATTTGATCTTTAATCATATCGTTGGAACACATTAAAACAACCTGCCTCGCATTGGTCATTAGGCCTGCTGCAGTGTTCCTTCCTTCATATTCTCTTACGTGTTTTAATGTTTTTTTTTTTTTTATTATCACACTGGCCGATTCCCACCAAGGCAGGGTGGCCCGAAAAAGAAAAACTTTCACCATCATTCACTCCATCACTGTCTTGCCAGAAGGGTGCTTTACACTACAGTTTTTAAACTGCAACATTAACACCCCTCCTTCAGAGTGCAGGCACTGTACTTCCCATCTCCAGGACTCAAGTCCGGCCTGCCGGTTTCCCTGAATCCCTTCATAAATGTTACTTTGCTCAAAAAAAAAAAGAGCAAAGTAACATTTATGAAGGGATTCAGGGAAACCGGCAGGCCGGACTTGAGTCCTGGAGATGGGAAGTACAGTGCCTGCACTCTGAAGGAGGGGTGTTAATGTTGCAGTTTAAAAACTGTAGTGTAAAGCACCCTTCTGGCAAGACAGTGATGGAGTGAATGATGGTGAAAGTTTTTCTTTTTCGGGCCACCCTGCCTTGGTGGGAATCGGCCAGTGTGATAATAAAAAAAAAAAAAACATTAAAACACGTAAGAGAATATGAAGGAAGGAACACTGCAGCAGGCCTAATGACCAATGCGAGGCAGGTTCATGTTACTCCCCGGCTTAGACCAATTTCCCATCTAGTCAGGTCACTACCACTTAAGGAAGGAGTGTAACATAAGACCTAGTAGCACAAGCTAGTCAGGTCCCACTCACACCCACTCATGTATTTATCTAACCTATTTTTAGGTTTGATAAATACATGAGTGGGTGTGAGTGGGACCTGACTAGCTTGTGCTAAAAGGGTCTTATGCTGTGCTCCTTCCTTAATAACACTCCAGGCTGCGCCACTGTGTGTGGAGAGGACTGATGTGGCCCCAATGGGATGAAGTGGATGGCTGTGGTAATGTATTTATTATGATTTGATCCATACGGCATTGATTTTTTTTTTGGTACACATTAACCATACTATAAAAGGCATAAAAAAAACCATACCCCCGGCCGGGATTGAACCCGCGGTCATAGAGTCTCAAAACTCCAGCCGTCGTTTGCAATCGTGTCATTACGATTTCTTGAGTCAAGTTATAAAAGGCATTGCTGTACATCAATTGGCACAACATTTTAGGCTGATGTACGTTGAAATACTGAAGCTGATCAGAATGGGCTTTCTAAAGTTATCGTGGAAATCAATTTCGGGAACGATGTACATAAAACACCTGCACTCGTCAATTGTTCCACGTACCTTCACCTTGTAATAAATGACCAGGGTCAAACGTTTTCGAAGTTATACACGAATTATACACGAAGATATACATGAATTCCTTTGAAACGCAATAAAAACACGATTTTACAATATTTCTATCCTTTTCCAAGTTCTATTAAAAATTTTCTACAATACTCTTTAGAAAAATGTAATTTTTTAAACAGTAATTTGATTAGATTTCTTTTAAAAAAAATGACATATTTAATAATGCCCAGATTCAAAACAAAATTATTTCTAGTTAAGTCAAACTAACACTTAAGTGTTTCTGTCTAAACAACACACATTACGTAGTTATTATCTGGAATCCATATTTTCCTTTAACTGGTAAAATTATTTTTTTTGCTTAAAGTGAAAATAAAGCTTTATTTTTTTAATGAAGATTATCAACGAGAGATGCCAAGCCCATGATGATCCTTTTCAAATCACTTGTTCTCTCTAGGCTGGAATACTGCTGTACATTAACATCTCCATACAAAGCAGGTGAAATCGCAGATCTAGAGAGTGTACAGAGATCCTTTACTGCACGTATAAGTTCTGTCAAGCACCTTAACTACTGGGAACGCTTGGAAGCACTTGACTTGTACTCGTTGGAACGCAGGAGGGAGAGCTATATCATAATCTACACTTGGAAAATCTTGGAAGGAATGGTCCCAAATCTGCACACAGAAATCACTCCCTACGAAAGTAAAAGACTGGGCAGGCGATGCAAAATGCCGCCAATAAAAAGTAGGGGTGCCATTGGTACACTAAGAGAAAACACCATGAGTGTCCGGGGCCCAAAACTGTTCAACAGCCTCCCATCAAGCATTAGGGGAATTGCCAATAAACCCCTGGCTGCCTTCAAGAGAGAGCTGGACAGATACCTAAAGTCGGTGCCGGATCAGCCGGGCTGTGGCTCGTACGTCGGACTGCGTGCGGCCAGCAGTAACAGCCTAGTTGATCAGGCCCTGATCCATCGGGAGGCCTGGTCGTGGACCGGGCCGCGGGGGCGTTGATCCCCGGAATAACCTCCAGGTAACCTCCAGGTATCAACACAAAGTTTAAAGCCTATCAGAAAAAGCATTCTCCAGTAAATGCTGTGAATCCAACAATTCCTAACTTTTTTTTTTTTCAACAATTTCATGATTTGTGTCTAAACATTCTAAACTTAAATAATGTTATTCTTCTTGTGGAATAAATCAGCATTAAAATTTTGAAGCTGATAAATCGACGTATTTTTTAATTAATGAAAGGAATTATTGGGACTTTTGCAGCTAAATAACAATATAATTATTGCTTTCTGAAAGCAAATCAGGAGATTAGAGGAATTTTCTAGTAACTGGCAGATTACAATAATACCAGGTTATAATTTTTTTTCAGTGTACTGACATATTTGTGGACAACTCAACTTACTGGGTACTATCCTGTCCATAAGCTGCGTCAGATACTAAACTTACTGGGTACTATCCTGTCTGTAAGCTGCACCAGACACTATACTGGGTACTATCCTGTCTGTAAGCTGCATCAGATACTATACTTACTGGGTACTATCCTGTCTGTAAGCAGCATCGGATACTAAACTTACTGGGTACTATCCTGTCTGTAAGCTGCATCAGATACTAAACTTACTGGGTACTATCCTGTCTGTAAGCTGCATCAGATACTAAACTTACTGGGTACTATCCTGTCTGTAAGCAGCATCAGACACTAAACTTACTGGGTACTATCCTGTCTGTAAGCTGCATCAGATACTAAACTTACTGGGTACTATCCTGTCTGTAAGCTGCATCAGACACTATACTGGGTACTATCCTGTCTGTAAGCTGCATCAGATACTAAACTTACTGGGTACTATCCTGTCTAAGCTGCGTCAGATACTAAACTTACTGGGTACTATCCTGTCTGTAAGCTGCGTCAGACACTAAACTTACTGGTTACTATCCTGTCTGTAAGCTGCATCAGACACTAAACTTACTGGGTACTATCCTGTCTGTAAGCTGCGTCAGACACTAAACTTACTGGTTACTATCCTGTCTGTAAGCTGCGTCAGATACTAAACTTACTGGGTACTATCCTGTCTGTAAGCAGCATCGGATACTAAACTTACTGGGTACTATCCTGTCTGTAAGCTGCGTCAGACACTAAACTTACTGGTTACTATCCTGTCTGTAAGCTGCGTCAGATACTAAACTTACTGGGTACTATCCTGTCTAAGCTGCGTCAGATACTAAACTTACTGGGTACTATCCTGTCTGTAAGCTGCGTCAGACACTAAACTTACTGGGTACTATCCTGTCTGTAAGCTGCATCAGACACTAAACTTACTGGGTACTATCCTGTCTGTAAGCTGCGTCAGATACTAAACTTACTGGGTACTATCCTGTCTGTAAGCTGCATCAGACACTAAACTTACTGGGTACTATCCTGTCTGTAAGCTGCGTCAGATACTAAACTTACTGGGTACTATCCTGTCCGTAAGCTGCGTCAGACACTAAACTTACTGGGTACTATCCTGTCCGTAAGCTGCATCAGACACTAAACTTACTGGGTACTATCCTGTCTGTAAGCTGCATCAGACACTAAACTTACTGGGTACTATCCTGTCTGTAAGCTGCGTCAAATACTAAACTTACTGGGTACTATCCTGTCCGTAAGCTGCATCAGACACTAAACTTACTGGGTACAATCCTGTCCGTAAGCTGCATCAGACACTAAACTTACTGGGCACAACCCTGTCCGTAAGCTGCATCAGACACTAAACTTACTGGGTACAATCCTGTCCGTAAGCTGCATCAGACACTAAACTTACTGGGTACAATCCTGTCCGTAAGCTGCATCAGATACTAAACTTACTGGGCACTATCCTGTCTGTAAGCTGCATCAGACACTAAACTTACTGGGTACTATCCTGTCTGTAAGCTGCATCAGATACTAAACTTACTGGGTACTATCCTGTCTGTAAGCTGCATCAGACACTAAACTTACTGGGTACTATCCTGTCTGTAAGCTGCATCAGACACTATACTGGGTACTATCCTGTCTGTAAGCTGCATCAGATACTAAACTTACTGGGTACTATCCTGTCTGTAAGCTGCATCAGACACTAAACTTACTGGGTACTATCATGTCCATAAGCTGCATCGAATAAAAATTTCACACGTTTATACCCATAAAATCAGCAGACATGCTCCTAAACACTTTAATTTCACTCCTCTCTGTCGTTGAATTATTACAAATCTTTATGACCGAAGCTTCACTGCAGAGGTTTATGGTAGGTATCGGAGCCATTCCAGGATGCTGGTAAAGGATTTAACTTTGCTTATAGGGAACATGCACAAGTCAGTTGTTAGAATCTTACCCTAGTTACCGTACGCCAGTGTTGAAAATTTGAAGCCTACTGAATGAGGCGTTCTCGTGTTCTGAGCTGAATAAGTTGGAAGAAATAAATAAAATTCTGGCAAAAATTCAAGGGGATCCCTCTTCAAGAATAAATAATAATAATAATAATAATAATAATAATAATAATAATAATAATAATAATAATAATAATAATAATAATAATAATAATAATAATAATAATAATGAAAACAGCAATATAATACAAAGAAAATGTCGCCAGAAGTGACTGGCAGCCCCAGTTCCTTATCAAATTAAATTCTTGGTTTTATAGATAGAATATGTGGTTTAGAATGAGAGGAATCTCCTGCTAACACTGTTGGCAACACTGACACCTTGGTCAACACACAGTGGCAACAACACACTACAACAGGGTGACACACAGCGGCAACAACACACTACAACAGGGTGACACACAGTGGCAACAACACACTACAACAGGGTGACACACAGTGGCAACAACACACTACAACAGGGTGACACACAGTGGCAACAACACACTACAACAGGGTGACACACACTACAACAGGGTGACACACAGTGGCATCAACACACTACAACAGAGTGACACACAGCGGCAACAACACACTACAACAGGGTGACACACTGTGGCAACAACACACTACAACAGGGTGACACACAGTGGCAACAACACACTACAACAGGGTGACACACAGTGGCATCAACACACTACAACAGGGTGACACACAGTGGCATCAACACACTACAACAGGGTGACACAGTGGCATCAACACACTACAACAGGGTGACACTGTACCTAATATAAACTGTACAGTCTCAATCCCACAATTATACAGACGATGAAAATTCTCATCTTCACATACACCTGAAACTCATTTGGGTCATTCATCTCAAAGAACAGTGCAGGATCGATCCTCCGTCCCCTGACAGCCAGACAGCATTCTCCCAACAAGGTTACATACGTAGACGATGAAGAATAAGACGAGCTCTGAGACTAAATTAATCCTTACAAGCAGAAATAAATCTCATGGAGACAAACTCAAAGTTCTCTCGTTTTTCTTTATGCAAACTTGAGATTGTGAGATCTAATTAAATTCTGGAATGCGACTCTTAGCGGAAATACACTTACTGCGTGCCCAGGGATGTTTACATACCACGTATTCCTCCAAGCAGAGATTTGTCGAGATGAATGTACTATTACTACTTCGTGTTTTATCCACCTTCATAAAGCTCTACTCAGTGCTTTAACAAGCTTGATATAGCTTTTGTTAGGTCAAGCTTGCTGAATCTTTCGTCACTGCTTTGTCAACCTTTATAAATCTCTCCTCAATGCTTTGTCAGCCTTTGAAAAGCTCCCCTCACTGCTTTGTCAATGTTTATAAAGCTCTCGTCACTGCTTTGTCAACCTGCCATGAATGTTACCATGGCGGTATTGTTGGTCTCTGATTATTGGTCTCTTATTCAGGCTCCCATGACAGTTACCATGGCTGTATTATAGGTCCCTGATGAGTCTTCTATGAATGTCACCATGGCATCACTGTTGATCCCTTATACAGCGTACCATGTCATCATTATTGGTCACAGAGAGGCTACCATGAAGACTACCATGTTCGCTATGGTGTTCTACTGAGGTGTAGCGTCGCGGCTACGTGGACTCGGTGGAGTATTGAAAGATGTTGACGTATTAGAAGCAGGAAAGTTATGCTAATGAATTAGCAAAGTGATACTCAATTGTTTGTAAACAAATAGTGATTATTAACACATGTGTAGACAAGACAAATGGAACTGCTCAATAGGGAAGTACCTGGGCAGCTGAAATTTTCATCTGTAGGGGAGGGTTGTCCAGTGGAAAAAGTTACCATTATTGTAATGATTTACTCTTAAAAATACGGGATTAATACTTAACAGTAACAAGGGTAGAATAGATGACAAGCCCTTATGTTTTTAATATTAAAGTGCATGAACCAGTAATAAATTAATGTGAACAGTAGTGCCAGGGGAAAGAGAGTAAGACCAGTTTTACCATAGATGACCTCTGCCCACCCAGCCTCGATATCTACCAGTATAGGACACTGAAATAGAATGGCCCTTTGGAAATCATAGGACTTTTTCATGTGTCAATGTGTAATATTGTACATCTTGTAATCTGTGTATCTTAATTAATGTGTCAGTCTACTGGAACAAATGATGAGAGATGAGTAGTGTGATGTAGCAAGTGTGTGGTGTCGACCAGCATCTTGTAAAATTTGTGGAAAATCAAATGTTTCCAGAGTTTAACATACTTGAGGGAGTGAAAAGTTATGGAAGAGAGGGGAGGTCAGCTGACACAGCTTAACTAAATTTATACGGCTGACACAGCTGACACAGCTTTACTAAGCTTACACAGCTAACATGGCTTTACTAAGCTTACACAGCTAACATGGCTTTACTAAGCTTACACAGCTGACAGGGCTTTACTAAGCTGACACGGCTTCACTAGGCTTACACAGCTGACAGGGCTTTACTAAGCTGACACAGCTGACACGGCTTTACTAAGCTACACAGCTGACACGGCTTTACTAAGCTTACACAGTTGACACAGCTTTACTAAGCTTACACATCTGACACGGCTTACTAAGCTTACACATCTGACACGGCTTACTAAGCTTACACAGCTGGCACGGATTTACTAAGCTTACACAGCTGACACGGATTTACTAAGCTTACACAGCTGACACGGCTCTACACAGCTGGCACAGCTCTAAGCTTACACAGCTGACACAGCTCTGCTAAGCTTACACAGTTGACACAGCTCTACACAGCTGACACAGCTCTAAGCTTACACAGCTGACACAGCTCTGCTAAGCTTACACAGCTGACATGGCTTTACTAAGCTTACACAGCTGGCAGCTTTACTAAGCTTACACAGCTTATACGATTTTACTAAGCTTACACAGGTGACACGGCTTTACTAAGCTTACAGAGTTGAAACGGATTTACTAAGCTTACACTGCTGACAAGGCTTAACCAAACTTACACAGCTGACACGGCTTAACTAAGCTTAAACAGCTGGCACAGCTCGAAGCTTACACAGCTGACACGGCTTTACTAAGCTTACGCAGCTGACACGGCTTTACTAAGCTTACACAGTTGACACGGATTTACTAAGCTTACACAGCTGACACGGCCCTACTAAGCTTACACAGCTGACACGGCCCTACTAAGCTTACACAGCTGACATGGCTTTACTAAGCTTACACAGCTGACACGCCTTTACTAAGCTTACATAGTTGATACGGTTTTACTAAGCTGACACGGCTTTACTAAGCTTACACAGTTGAAACGGATTTACTAAGCTTACACAGCTGACACGGCTTAACTAATCTTACACAGCTGGCACAGCTCTACTAAGCTTACACATCTAACGCAGCTCTAAGCTTACACAGCTGACACAGCTCTATTAAGCTTACACAGCTGACAGCTCTAAGCATAAACATCTGACACAGCTCTAAGCTTACACAGCCGACACAGCTTTAAGCTTACACAGCTGAAACAGTACTAAGCTTACACAGCTGACACAGCTTTAAGCTTACACAGATGACAGAGCTTTACTACGCTTACACCCCTGACACAGCTTTACAAAGCTTACATCCCTGACACAGCTTTACAAAACTTACATCCCTGACACAGCTTTACTAAGCTTACACAGCTGACACAGCTTTACTAAGGTTACACAGCTGACACAGCTTTAGTAAGCTTACACTTCTGACACAACTTTACTAAGCTTACACTGCTGACACAGCTTACCAAGCTTCTAAATGAATAATTTAATGATAAAACCTTAATGAGCTTAATATCCAGTTTACTTGACAAGTACACAAATTAAACTAATAACTGCAACAAAGCCTCCACGACTGACGTGTTGAGGTAAGCCTACCCGAGCCTGTAACAGGCAGTCATGAACATTAAAATGGTATAAAATACCGACAGATTGTTAGGTAAGACACATATGCAACAGTTAGGTATCTTTATTTCGAAACGTTTCGCCTACACAGTAGGCTTCTTCAGTCGAGTACAGAAAAGTTGATAGAAGCAGAAGATACTTGAAGACGATGTAATCAGTCCATCACCCTTAAAGTTTTGAGGTGGTCAGTCCCTCAGTCTGGAGAAGAGCATTGTTCCGTTGTCTGAAACAATATGAAGTTGAAGTGACAGAATGGGGCCTTATATAGTGCCAGGAGGTGAGACGTAGGTTGCTTTGGGAGGGCAGGTCCCTCTCAAACCCCAAGGCCCCATTCTGTCACTTCAACTTCATATTGTTTCAGACAACGGAACAATGCTCTTCTCCAGACTGAGGGACTGACCACCTCAAAACTTTAAGGGTGATGGACTGATTACATCGTCTTCAAGTATCTTTTCCATTTATACACCTCAATCATATCCCCCCTAATTCTACGTCTTTCTAGAGAGTGCAGTTTCAGGGCCCTTAGTCTATCCTCATAGGGAAGGTTTCTGATACATGGGATCAACTTTGTCATCCTCCTTTGTACATTTTCCAGAGAATTTATATCCATTCTGTAATACGGTGACCAAAACTGTGCAGCATAATCTAAATGAGGCCTAACCAAGGATGTATAGAGTTGAAGAACAACCTGAGGACTCCTATTATTTATGCTTCTTGATATGAAGCCAAGGATTCTATTAGCTTTATTGCGAACACTTATGCACTGTTGTCTTGGTTTCAGATTACTGCTAACCAGAACTCCTAAATCTTTTTCGCAATCCGTAATATTAAGATCTACATTATTTAGTTTATATGTGGCATGGTTATTGTCCTGTCCAACATTTAGAACTTTGCATTTGTCTATATTAAACTGCATCTGCCACTTCTCCGACCACTGCATCAGTCTATTCAAATCTTCCTGGAGTGCTCGAATGTCCTCGTCAGAATGAATTCGACGGCCTATTTTGGTGTCATCGGCAAACTTGCCGATGTCGCTCTTTATGCCCTCATCTATGTCGTTTATGTAGATTGTGAACAGCAGGGGGCCCAACACTGACCCCTGTGGAACACCGCTCGTGACGCTTCCCCACTCTGATTTCTCCCCATTTATGCAAACTCTCAGCTGCCTATTTGTCAAACATGCCTCTATCCAGGAAAAAAATTCTCCTCCTATTCCATGTGCTTTAATTTTCCTCAATAGTCTCTGATGTGGGACCCTGTCAAAAGCCTTACTGAAGTCCATATACACAATATCATATTCATTACCATGATCTACCTCCTCAAATACCTTAGTGAAAAAAGTTAATAAATTCGTAAGGCAGGAACGCCCCTTTGTAAAACCATGCTGAGATTCGTTGATTAATTTATGCTTTTCAAGGTGGCTACGAACTGCCTCGGCAATTATTGATTCCATAAATTTTCCCACTATGGAGGTTAGGCTTATTGGTCTATAGTTCGAAGCTAAGGACCTGTCACCTGTTTTGAAAATAGGTATCACATTTGCCATTTTCCACTTATCTGGCACCATGCCAGTTTGTAGTGATATGTTGAAAAGATTAGCCAAAGGTGTGCTAAGCTCCTCTTTACATTCCTTTAGAACCCTTGCATACAGTTCATCAGGGCCTGGGGATTTGTTAGGTTTTAATTTATCTATTTGCCTAAGGACCATGTCACTTGTGACCCTAATAGTGCACAGTTTATTATCGTCCTATTCTACATAATTTATCATTACTGGAATATCGCTGGTATCCTCCTGTGTAAAAACTGAGAGGAAGTATGTGTTAAAAATTCTACACATTTCCTTATCACTGTCAGTGAGCTGACCCGAGGAACTTTTGAGTGGGCCTATCTTGTCCCTGATCTTACTTCTGTATACCTGAAAGAATCCTTTTGGGTTAGTCTTCGATTCTCTTCTGCTTCTATCAACTTTTCTGTACTCGACTGAAGAAGCCTACTGTGTAGGCGAAACGTTTCGAAATAAAGATACCTAACTGTTGCATATGTGTCTTACCTAACAATCTGTCGGTATTTTATACCATTTTAATGTTCATTCTGTCAGACACTGCAACACAAGGGTATCTTGGTACAGACCATCAACTTCGACCTCTACTAGTGAGAACGGCTGGGTTTGAGAGGGACCTGCCCTCCCAAAGCAACCTACGTCTCACCTCCTGGCACTATATAAGGCCCCATTCTGTCACTTCAACTTCATATTGTTTCAGACAACGGAACAATGCTCTTCTCCAGACTGAGGGACTGACCACCTCAAAACTTTAAGGGTGATGGACTGATTACATCGTCTTCAAGTATCTTCTGCTTCTATCAACTTTTCTGTACTCGACTGAAGAAGCCTACTGTGTAGGCGAAACGTTTCGAAATAAAGATACCTAACTGTTGCATGTGTGTCTTACCTAACAACAGGCAGTCAGTCGCCACAATACACGGTGACCGGACAAAGTCCTCCTGTCTCCCTAAATTGGCTGTATTAATTAGAGACTCAACAGATAGCACTTCGCTGTTCCCCGGGAATTTCTTGACCTAGATGGAAATGGTATTAAATACCGACACAATGGGAATATAAACACATATGCAGTATAATGTGATTATTTATTGACAACGTTTCGCCCAAACAGTGGGCTTTTTCAAGTCACAAACAGATCTGTTTGTGACTTGAAAAGGCCCACTGTGTGGGCGAAACGTTGTCAATAAAGGATCACATTATACTGCATATGTGTTTATATTCCCCTTCTTGTCCTAGACTCTACACCCCAGAGGCGGTAAGTTCCTGTTATCAGTACAGTTGAATACATTTATATGTTAGTAAATACCTTCTGGAAGGTCTCCAATTCCCTGAAGGCTTCAGGAGATCGGAAATTTATTTAATATCACTTAAAATTAGTGATATATTTTCTCGTTATGCTCAGACTGAATTTTGCAGTTATGGGAAAAACAAAATTTCTCTTGGCTTATTCGGCAGAGAACACCCTTGCTTTTTTAGGTCAAACTCGCCTGTTCAGCTAATTTCGCACAAGTTTATTTCTATGAATACAAATTGTTTTAGGCCATAACTTCGCTTTTAATAAGTTTTTTTTTGGATGCATGCTAATAAATGTGTGTCCAGGAAATTTATTACTGGCCAGTACAGACTCACCAGAATGGTTGTAAACCTGCGTGTAACATCTCTGCTTCACCTAGTATGGGCCAGTAGGCCTTCTGCAGTGTTCCTCCATTCTTTTATCTTATTTGGGGGTGTTTTTACATATCAAGTTCCTTTGCCTCCATTACCCTTTTTCCCTCCAGGACTCTCTCCCCTCTCCTCTACTCTCATCTCCCACCTTTTCATCACCACTTCCCTTTATCACCCTCTCTATTACCCCCTCCCCTCCAACAATCCCCTCCATCCCACTTCTCCTTCCATAACTCTCCCCCTCCCTTCCCTCTCCATTCCTCTGCCTCGACCATTATGGTCAGGCCTGGCAGGGGTCGGAGCCAGTTTTATGGATGTTGACCCCACACTGTCAGCGATTTTATCGTCAGTCAGCATGATCAGCAGCCAGCATGATCAGCTGTCAGCATGATCACCAGTCAGCATGATCACCAGTCAGCATGATCACCAGTCAGCATGATCACCAGTCAGCATGATCACCAGTCAGCATGATCACCAGTCAGCATGATCACCAGTCAGCATGATCACCAGTCAGCATGATCACCAGTCAGCATGATCACCAGTCAGCATGGTCACCAGTCAGCATGATCACCAGTCAGCATGATCACCAGTCAGCATGATCACCAGTCAGCATGATCACCAGTCAGCATGGGTCAACACGAGTTAGCATTAGTCAGTATTAATCAGCATCAATAAGTTTGAGTTATTAGCTAACTTCCTCATTAACCAGAATTAGTCAGCACAACCAGAATTCATCAGCATTAGTCAGCATTAAACATCAGCATACTTATCAGCTTGACACAATCTGTATCACACAGCACCAACCAGGGCCAGTAAGCATCTATCAGCATTAGCTAACCTAAGACAGCAGCAGCCTCAGATAGCGCAAATCAGCATCTACCAACATAAGCATCAACTCGTATCAGTGTAACTAATCATCAGTCAGCATCCTCCAACCAATGTTAGGATCAGTAAACAAAAAAAGAAGGGCTGTGATACCCAAATTCAGGTAAGCTTTCTTCTCTCACCAATATATAATTTCTATTGTCCCCCGAGTCACGATGACGATATCTCGGTAAAAGTTCCATTTGTCTAGGGTATGGGGCACGTCAACCTGAAAGATGGCCTGCCCCTTGTAATAGTAACCCCGGGTATACTGGAGTATCGGACCTGTGCTTAAACAAGATGGGATTTAAACAACAGCAAATAAATAAATGATATACTGAAGTCTCAGTATGACTGTTTAGCGAGCCACTAATTAGACTGAAAGATCGACAATCAGAATGAATTATTCATTAAGTGGCCTTAAAACCTTGTTAATATAAGACAAATTTCTGACATAATCCAACTCCACTGGAATTTGAAAAATTAACTGCCCGTGTACTCAGCCCCAGGGACAGATTTTTTTGAATTTCATGTTCATAAAGAACTGCAAGAAACCCCCTTTCGTGTGCTTTAAGTATGCTATGGAGGGAACCAGGGCTTGATTGTCATCCCGCAGTCACTAAACACAACGGATATAATTAGGTAAGACACATATGCAACAGTTAGGTATCTTTATTTCGAAACGTTTCGCCTACACAGTAGGCTTCTTCAGTCGAGTACAGAAAAGTTGATAGAAGCAGAAGATACTTGAAGACGATGTAATCAGTCCATCACCCCCTCAAAACTTTAAGGGCGATGGACTGATTACATCGTCTTCAAGTATCTTCTGCTTCTATCAACTTTTCTGTACTCGACTGAAGAAGCCTACTGTGTAGGCGAAACGTTTCGAAATAAAGATACATAACTGTTGCATATGTGTCTTACCTAACAATCTGTCGGTATTTTATACCATTTTAATGTTCACAACGGATATAGCCCCACTCTATAAAGGTGGCAGCAAAGCAATAGCAAAGAATTATAGATAGATCAAACATCTTTGCAAAAGTTCTAAGAAGCAGGATCGCCAACCATTTGGATTCCCAACAACTGCACAACCCAGGGCAACATAAGTTTAGAGCAGGTCATACTGCTGGACTACTGTGACATTCTTGAATGCACTGGAGGACAAATTGAATGCAGATGTAGTATACACAGACTTTGGTTAGGAAGTAACTGGAAAAGTGGGCAGACGTATCTTCAGTTTTCTGACCGACAGAACACAGAGTAATGGTATACAAAGGATTATTATCACCTAGTTTTGATCCCAAAACTCTGTTAATATTCAAGGGATAACTAGACCTGATCTTGGTCTGACATCTTGTTACAAAAAACCAGAAACAGGCTGAATGCTAGAGTGGGAGATTTAGTATTCTCTGCAGATGTCTATACTTTATGCATATCGCCTTTTTGTAACACAGTGCAACATAACCCCCAATGAAAAGCAGGGTTGTCTCGAAAACACAAGCATATAGAGCCCAAGACTGTTCAGAAGTGTCCCACCATGCACAGCGGTCATAACCAAGAGATCAATGGCTACCTTCAATTATACAACCACAGCCAGGCTGTGGTTGTATATTGAATTACATGCAGCCAACAGTAACAGCCTGGTTGATCAGCTCCTGATCTACCGAGACCCCTGTTCAAAGACGTTTGACGTTGACCCACAGAACAACCTCCACGTAGAAGTGCAAAACAAGCCCAGTGAAAAGTAGGGCGCTATGAACAGAGTAAGAGAACATTATATCAACATCCGTTGCCTTAGACTTTTCAACATCTTTCCAAAATATATCACACTGCTGGGACAAACATAGAAGTCTTCAAGAGGAAACCGGACAATGATCTTCACCAGGTGCCAGATCAACCAGGTTGTGATGAATATGTGGACAAGAGGGGAGCCAGCAGCAACAGCCTGGCTGACCAAGAAAGCACCAGAGAAGCCTAGCCTTAGGCCAAGCTCGGAGTAGAAAAACTCTTGGAACTTTTCAAAAGTAAAGCAAAGATCAAAGGAACGAAACCTTTGAAACTGCCATAGTTGCTGAATCTATTTATACTTTACCGTATACTCAGTCGTAATGAAGTCTTCCAGCCTAAGATGACTTATTTCAACAGAATATAACCCGGAAACAAACACATATGCAGTTTAATGTGATCCCCTATTGACAACGTTTCGCCCACACAGTGTGGGGTGGAAAGTATGGGAGTATTTATAGTCAGGTTCAGAATGTTGAGGTCAGGTGGAGAATGCTGCATCTGATGATCTACCGGGTGGGGTTATAGAGTCTTGGGTAGCTTGGCAGGGGTATTGGACAAGTTGTGAGTAGACCTTCTGCAGTGTTCTATGTTCTTATGTGGGATAGCGATGAAGAAGTTTCTTGGCAAGTGGTTCAGCTATGTTACAGAAGCCATTGTTCTAGTTGAAATTGTTTGTTATAGAGATAAGCGATGATTCCAGGATTCTTCGGTATTGAGTGTTGTCTTCTGTGGCGATAAGTCTTGAGTTTCTGTAGTTAATTAAATGGTTGTGTGAATTGCGATGTTGTACACAGGCATTCCTTGTATCGTCAGTCCTGCTTGGGAATATAACCCGTTGTGTCTAATGGAATATGACAGGGAAACACTGCTGCCTTTTGTTTACACTACGAAGCTATCATAGAATACGCAGCAGCAGCACTGCTGATAAACCAGATTTTTGCTAGTATCCAGAGAGTAAAGACAGACAACTAGGTAGCTAGCTACTAGAAATACAGCATTGCAGCAAACTTGAACCAGAATTGCACATTGTCACCAAAAATCAGGGGCTTACTATAAAAGTGTCATCTGTCAGTTGTCAGTCTGCACGACACTAAATGTATAGAGTTGATTGAGGAAGACAGGGAAAATATTTCTCAAAACAATATTAACTGTATATATGACAAAAGTAAAAGTATATTCATAAGAATATACTTTGTTATGAGAAATATTGGCCAATAACTTTCACTTTAAAAAGGGTTTCTGGTTTAACTGTTTTAAATTGGCAAAACATTACTGGAAATTGATCACCAGCCTGCAGATCATCCTCTTAGCAACTGTGAAATACTGTTAACAAGAGTCAAAATAGTGACTAAAGAACCTTAAACAGTAATTATGTGACTTAGGTATTTCTTGTGATCGAAGGGTCACCGTATTTTCAAGGATGAGTATTCTTTATCATCCTATGTTTTATTTATTGGTGTTGTTGGTTAAGACACTGACACAAAACTTAATACATGAGAGCATGCAAAGGCAGTCTCTCACAAAACAAATACAAAGGCAGTCTCTCACAAAACAGAAATACAAAGGTAGTCTCTCACAAAACAGATACAAAGGCAGTCTCTCACAAAACAGATACAAAGGCAGTCTCTCACAAAACAGAGATACAAAGGCAGTCTCTCACAAAACAGAGATACAAAGGCAGTCTCTCACAAAACAGAGATACAAAGGCAGTCTCTCACAAAACAGAGATACAAAGGCAGTCTCTCACAAAACAGAGATACAAAGGCAGTCTCTCACAAAACAGATACAAAGGCAGTCTCTCACAAAACAGAGATACAAAGGCAGTCTCTCACAAAACAGATACAAAGGCAGTCTCTCACAAAACAGAGATACAAAGGCAGTCTCTCACAAAACAGAGATACAAAGGCAGTCTCTCACAAAACAGAGATACAAAGGCAGTCTCTCACAAAACAGAGATACAAGGGCAGTCTCTCACAAAACAGAGATACAAGAGCAGTCTCTCACAAAACAGAGATACAAAGGCAGTCTCTCACAAAACAGAGATACAAAGGCAGTCTCTCACAAACAGAGATACAAAGGCAGTCTCTCACAAAACAGAAATACAAAGGCAGTCTCTCACAAAACAGAAATACAAAGGCAGTCTCTCACAAAACAGAAATACAAAGGCAGTCTCTCACAAAACAGAGATACAAGGGCAGTCTCTCACAAAACAGATTTATAAAGGCAGTCTCTCACAAAACAGAGATACAAAGGCAGTCTCTCACAAACAGATACAAAGGCAGTCTCTCACAAAACAGATACAAAGGCAGTCTCTCACAAAACAGAGATACAAAGGCAGTCTCTCACAAACAGAGATACAAAGGCAGTCTCTCACAAACAGAGATACAAAGGCAGTCTCTCACAAAACAAATACAAAGGCAGGCTCTCACAAAACAGATACAAAGGCAGTCTCTCACAAAACAGAAATACAAAGGCAGTCTCTCACAAAACAGAAATACAAAGGCAGTCCCCCTCAAAACAGAGATACAAGGGCAGTCTCTCACAAAACAGAGATACAAGAGCAGTCTCTCACAAAACAGATTTATAAAGGCAGTCTCTCGAAAAACAGAGATACAAACGCAGTCTTTTAGAAATCAGAGTTCGCAAGAAGGTTGTAGACGAGATTAATATACGAAATGGCACTCACTTCATGAGAAAATCCTGATGTGACAGCTGATGTTGCAGAAGAAAAAAATGGGTAGTCAACTATGAGCACAAAAACAGTTCACCAGTTACATAAATTTCAAGAGGAGGAATTAGACAAGTGCAACATTTTGGTATCTTCATATCATAGACGTATCGCCATCCACAGTCTATCAATACAAGAGCCATGAGCGGAAGACTGTAGAAAAGGAGGTAGTCAGTCCCTCAGCCTGGGAGAAGGTGATGGCACTGGTAGTTCTGATATGCAACATTGTCAAGTAAATAAGTGTTTATATACCTGAATTAATGAGCTGCAGCAGATGAAGGCATTGTCACTAGTAGGCGGGACTCACCAATGGAAGTTTGTCATACCCAAGATCAAGAGTTTAGGCAAGACCCCCATGTGGGGTTGAGGTGGGAAGACGGGATCGGCGAAGAATAGCTGTGGAGAGGAGTGTCCACAGTCTAAGAAAAAGAGCCAGGGCTTAACCCAGCTGCTAGGCGCTCGTGGGACGAACTTGGAGAAAACAGGAAGAGCAGCTGTGTATGCATCAGTCTCGTGGTAGTTAAGGTCTTGAGTCTTGGGAAGCTGGCAGTTTCTAGGTCACAGGAGAAGGTAGGCAGGTATGAATACCAGAGGGCAGCACACAGGTGCTAGCTATAGGAGTAACTGAGGAAGCAGGTTTGCAGTGGAGCCATTTTCAAACTTTTTGAGCTGCTTCTGGAGAGGTGGTACAGCTTAAGTTTTGTTACTGAAGGTGAAACAGAGGTTTGATGAACTCAAGAACTTGGGTGAGTGTGAAGTTAAGAGGTAATTCACAAACATACTTGACTGTTCCAGCACCGAGGCCTTTGTAGAGTTCAGTGCAGAAGTATAAAAAGTAAGGTTTTCCCATGAGGGTGTACCGGAGTCGTCACTGTCTTCTGAAGTAGATTCATTTGGCGAGTCTACAGTGGTGATAGCAGGTGACGGAGGGTCGACAGGAGTGGTGGAAAAGTGTAATGGTGGTGTAACAGGAGGTTGGGAGGCGTGGGAGAAGGTGGTTGAGGCAGCATGGTAATCGTTGTCAGCGTTGGAAGTTACAGGAGCAGTTGCTTGGGCAGGAGACAGGTCTGCAGGTGCAGTAAAGTTCACGACGTTGGGAAGGATCTTGAGGATGTCTGCTGAAGCTGTGGAGTCGGAAACTGAAGGCAGGCATGTTGTTCAGACGGAATAGTTCGTTAATAATGGTGTTGAAAGTGCCTGGGTTTGCTTCATTTGCAAGGTGTGCATAATCATGGGGGAGCGCTGAACCTGTAGGATTATACAACGCATGGGCGGGGGGGGGAGGCCAATGGAAGGTATTCAGGATCAATCCAGGGAACCGGAGCACAGATCCAGTTCCCTAGATCAAGAGTCTCTCACCAACGTCAAGGAACCTTCCTTGAGGGGACCTTGGAGGGAGCTTCAATTCCTCCCACAAAAAAAAAACAAAAAAAAAAAAAAAAAAAAAAAAAAAAAAAAGTCTTGGAAAATCACCCTGCACCTTCCATGTTCAAGGTCAAGGGTAGACACCGGGTTACACTAGCAGTTTACTAACATTACGTTACAACTACTTGGAAACATCATCTTACATACTTGTGCGCCTTTTATGCCGGAAAATAAGGCAGGTTGTGGAATGTCCTCTGGCCGAGCTCTCAGGCATGACCTACTTCCACTGGTGTATTCCACCTACAAGTGAATGCCTTCTGCTGCGTCTCAGTTTATCAGCGCCCATCTAAGTGCTCAGTTAGATGGGCGCTGATGTTGATAAAGCCATTGGATGGCAAAATACCTGGAGTCTACCTGGAGAATATTCCAGGGATCAACGCCCCCGTGGCCCGGTCCACGACCAGGCCTCCTGGTGGATCAGGGCCTGATCAACCAAGCTGTTACTGCTGGCCTCACATAGTCCATTGTACGAACCACAGCCACCCTACACCACCACCCACATACTGCAAACTTGGTTTGCATAAATACATCTTGCATATTACTGGCACCAGCAAGAGAAAGGTAAAGTGGAAATAAGTTTTCATCCGTGGCATACAGAGTGTAGTAGGATACAGACAGGATGTCAGCACAGCATATCTGTGGGACATGTAAAAAAAATCCTTGGAAGGAAATCCAGAATCACATACAATCTATGCTCTTATGCTCTTCCAAACACCGTATCTCTTGTACTAGACTAAATACAGCCTCAAAAAATGACCTCGAACTAGCAAGTTGCTTCTGGTTGTGCAATAACGATGTAGAACTTTGGGCAGGTATCAGAAAGGTACTAAGGAGAGTAATAAATGATAAAAATAATCAAGAAAACAAAGATGACCTCTTGGATAGTCTACCAAAAATATATAAAACATGGGAGCAAGAGATAGTGTATCAAAAAATGCAGAATGCTCATACCACAACAGATGACTCGAAACTATCTAGTCACCCACATGGGGCTAAACCAGACCCATCCCCCAGTCATAGCACTAATATCCACAGTGCTGGTGCTGGCCCAGGCTCCCCCAGTTATAGCACTAATACCCACAGTGCTGGTGCTGGCCCAGACCCAGCCGCAGGCCCAGGCTCAGCCTCCCAGCCCCAGTGCTGACTCAAACCCAGCCCCCAGCCTTACTGCCAGCCCAAACTCTACTAGGGACCCTACCACAACCACCACTAAAACCGTAAATATACAACCATCATTGCACAAGACAGTGGTCCACAGTACAGATGTTGGAGAGGAGTCTCCTCCTTCCTCTACTGGGGAAAGTAGATGGAATCCAGGACGGGGTGGCCCTGGCTTGGATACTGAGGATTATAGTGCAGTCCCAGAACCTGCAGAAATTGACAACACACCTCCCAACAATTCTCAACCAAAGGTGAATTTGTGCAATTATTATGCTTGGGGCATCTTTAAGCATGGAATTGTGAAGGAAAAGTTCAACAAATAGGAGTAGCGATTGAGTATATGGTAACGATAGTTTGATTGCTGGCTGCTTGGTAAGGTAGGGTAAGTCTAGCTCCCGCTATCCCCCCCACTTTTTCCCCCACCCTGAAAGGTGACGTGTGGGGCTCCAACCAAACAGTAATCACTCGACTCACAGCTCCCAGCACAACTGTAAGTACAAGCCTGCTCCTACTCTAATGGACTTATTGGTTGAAAGCTTCACTTTTGACCAATAATAAACTTAGTCCTTTCAGCCTTGATCTCTGTTAAATGTTTTAATAATCACCACATCTTTTAGGTATTGTACTTATAATGGAGAGTGATTTCTTAAGCAGTGGGTAACCTGTCTCTTTCCAGCTTGGAATGTCAGATTGGGTTACCTGCCAACCAACGAGAAGTATTGAAGGAGACGGACTAACCTCCAGAGATGTCACATGTCGAGTCTACCTACCTGATTAATTGTACAGGACACTACCCCTCATCTTTGCAGTGGTAAAGAACCTGAGTTCCTGTCATCTGGACTGACTATTCAAGGCTAGACTCTGTGAAAAACTAGCCGTTGGGTTGTCACCAACACCTGTGACCCCCCCACATCATCAGTAATGGCTACACTTTATACAAGACAGTGTCAACATCAACCAGACACCCCAGTTTACTTGTATATATTAGCGTTGAATTCAGATATCATTTATATTTTTCATTTTTCATCTTTCTTTAAAGTAGGATAAATATTTCATATTTAAGTATTTTATATTTTCTAAATAATAAAGTGTTTATGTTTGTCAGTTTTTATTCTTTTTCTATTCATTAATTTTCCTGAGGAGGAGCCAGCCTTAATAAGACTGAGTGAAGTTGTTATAGGGCTGAGTAAGCCTTCACAGGAATATCAGGAAAAAAAATGGGACATGCAACTTTGAGCATCCCAAAAAATGTAGCGACCTGTCTAAAGGAGTGTGTCGTTCTTCTTCTTCTTCGTGTACTTTCTTTCACCCAAAAATGTGTCACTCCTCGGTCCTCCAGAAGCAGTGTTACAACATCGACTGCCCTGCATACCATCTAAAAGGGACCAGGAGGCACAGGCCCCACAAGACAAACAATAGAAGCTACGACAACCCAACTCCAGGTGATTTAATGGCAGGAAACGGAAAAAGAAAATGGAAGGAAATAACAAAAATAGTCCACCACCTTGGAGCCTTGTTAGACTGGAGGCGCAGCCAGTGGCCACCCATGGCCCTCCAGAATTACAACTACTGATGCCAATAACAAAATCCCCCAACAAACACAGAATACAACCTCGTTCATATATGCTAATATACAGGGCCTTAAGCCATCCACCAACAACAAAATACCTTTTATCAGTGGACTTCTAGAGGAATCTAATGCAATGTTTGCATCCTTCACAGAGACTCACACAAAAGATCACTTTGACAGTGAAATATGGATAAGTGGTTACAACCTTTTTAGATGCGACAGAAAGAACAGGCAACAAGGGGGGGTTGGCCTATATGTCAAAGAGTCCCTTATCTGCACGGAGTTGCTGAACACCACAAATGAGGTAGTTGAAGTCCTATCAGTGAAGATCGAGAACCAAAACCTAGTCATTGCGGTTGTATATAAGCCACCAGATGCAACCTCACAACAGTTTAAGGAACAGCTACTGAAAATTGATTACGTCTGGAAAACCTTCCAGCTCCATCCCCAAACATCTTACTGCTTGGTGATTCCAACCTAAGGCATACAAAATGGAAGAATGTAGCAAATAATGTTATAGCTGAAACAATCACCGGAGGTAGAGCAGATGAAAGGTCACACACACATGAGCTACTAAGTCTCTGCGAAAAACACACCTTAAGCCAGCAGATAGTGGAGCCAACAAGACTAGAAAACACACTTGACCTTATCTTCACAAATAATGAGGACCTGATAAGAGACATAAGAATATAAAAAACAACTAATTCCGATCACAACCTAATCAAAGTCCAGACGTACACGCATAGGGGTCCTGATCAGCAGAATGCATGTACCTGTGAAGGTGTCTTCACAAAATACAACAACAACAAGAACATCAACTGGGACCAGGTAAACCATGTCCTAAACAAAACATGTTGGGAAGATATCTTAAATGACATGGATCCAAACCAGTGCCTTGAAAGGATCAACTTCCTGGCAGCTGAAGCATGTTCTAGGCATATTCCCCTAAGAAAGAAGAAGAGCAGGAGTAAAGTGGATAGAGAAAGACGCTCCCTCTACAGAAGACGACAAAGAGTCACCTAGCTCCTCAGGAGTGCTAGAATATCTGATACACGAAAGGAGGCGCTGACCAGGGAAGTGGAAACTATCGAACTTAAGTTAAATGACTCTTACAGGAACCAGGAGACAGGAGGAGCTTAAAGCTATTAGTGAAATTGAAAGAAATTCAAAATAATTTCTTTTCATATGCCAAAAACAAGGCAAATACCACATCTAGTATCGGGCCCTTACTCAGACAGGATGGGACTTACACAGATGACAACAAGGAAACGAGTGAAATATTGAAATCCCAGTACGACTCTGTGTTTAGTGAACCACTAATCAGTCTGAAGATCGACGACCCAAATGATTTCTTCATGAATGAGCCTCAAAACTCCATAAATGTATGCCAGATTTTCGACATTACCCTAACTTCGATAGATTTCGAAAAAGTCATTGACAACATGCCCATGCACTCAGCCCCGGACCCAGACTCGTGGAACTCTGTTTTCATTAAGAACTGTAAGAAACCCCTCTCGCGTGCCCTAAGTACACTATGGAGGAGGAGCTTGGACATGGGTGAAATTCCACAGTCACTTAAAACAATGGATATAGCCCTACTCCATAAAGGTGGCAGCAAAGCATTAGCTAAGAACTATAGACCAATAGCTCTGACGTCCCACATCATAAAAATCTTTGAAAGAGTGCTAAGAAGCAGGATTGCAAATCACCTGGATTCCCAAAATCTGCACAATCCAGGGTAACGTGGGTTCAGGGCAGGTCGCTCCTGCCTCTCACAACTACTGGATCACTATGATATGGCCTTGGATGCACTGGAAGTAAATCAGAATGCAGATGTAATATACACAGACTTTGCAAAAGCATTTGACAAATGCAATCATGGCGTAATAGCCCATAAAATACGTGCTAAAGGAATAACTGGGAAAGTGGGGAGATGGATCTTCAACTTCCTAGCAAATCGAACACAAAGAGTAGTGGTCAACAGAGTTAAATCGGAGGCTGCCATAGTGAAGAGCTCTGTTCCATAAGGCACAGTACTCGCCCCCATCTTATTCCTTATCCTCATATCAGACAGAGATATACATCACAGCACCCTATCATCCTTTGCGGATGATACTAGGATCTGCATGAGGCTGTCATCTGCTGAGGACACGGTTAACCTCCAAGAAGATATAAACAAAGTTTTCCAGTGGGCAACGGTAAACAATATGATGTTCAATCAGGACAAATTCCAACTACTCCGTTATGGAAAACTGGAGGAGATAATAACTAGAACAGAGTATACAACAGACTCTGGCCATACAATAGAGCAGAAAAATAATGTAAGTGACCTGGGAGTAGTAATGTCTGAGGATCTCACTTTCAAGGATCACAACAGTGCCACGATTGCACATGCAAAGAAAATTATAGGATGGATAATGAGAACGTTCAAAACGAGAGATGCCAAGCCAATGATGATCCTTTTCAAATCACTTCTCTCTAGGCTGGAAAACTGCTGTGCATTAACATCTCCATTCAAAGCAGGTGAAATCGCAGATCTAGAGAGTGTACAGAGATCCTTTACTGCACGTCTAAGTTCTGTCAAGCACCTTAACTACTGGGAATGCTTGGAAGCACTTGACTTGTACTCGTTGGAACGCAGGAGGGAGAGATACATCGTAATCTACGCTTGGAAAATCTTGAAAGGAATGGTCCCAAATCTGCAAACAGAAATCACTCCCTACGAAAGTAAAAGACTGGGCAGGCGATGCAAAATGCCCCCAATAAAAAGTAGGGGCGCCATTGGTAGACTAAGGGAAAACACCATAAGTGTCCGGGGCCCAAGACTCTTCAACAGCCTCTCATCAAGCATTAGGGGAATTGCCAATAAGCCCCTGGCTGCCTTCAAGAGAGCTGGACAGATACCTTATGTCAATGCCGGATCAACCGGGCTGTGGCTCGTACGTTGAACTGCGTGCGGCCAGCAGTAACAGCGTAGCTGATCAGGCCCTGATCCATCGGGAGGCCTGGTCATGGACCGGGCCGCGGGGGCGTTGATCCCCGGAATAACCTCCAGGTAACAGCCCGGCTGATCCAGCACCAAGTATCTGTCCAGCTCCCTCTCCAAGGCAGTCAGGGGCCTATTGGTAATTCCCCTTATGCATGGTGGGAGGCTGCTGAACAATCTTGGGCTCCAGACACTTATGGTGTTTTCTCTTAGTGTACCAATGGCGTCCCTACTTTTCATTTGGGGTATTTTGTACCGTTTGCCCAGTCTTTTACTTCTGTAGGGAGTGATTTCTCTGCGCAGATTCAGGATCATTCCTTCTAAGATTTTCCAAGTGTAGATTATGATATATCTCTTTCGCCTGCATTCCAGTGAGTACAAGTGAAGTGCTTACAAGCATTTGCAATAACTGAGGTGTTTGACAGAAATTATATATGCAGTAAAGGTTCTCCGTACACTCTCTACATCCGCAATTTCACCTGCTTTGACTGGAGAGGTTAATGTTCAGCAATATTCCAACCTAGAGAGAAAAAGTGATTTGAAATGGATCATCACTAGCTTGGCATCTCTTATTCTGAACGTTCTCATTATACATCCTATCATTTTCTTTGCAGTTGTGATCGTGGCATTTTCTTGATCCTTGAAAGTGAGATCCTCAGACATTACCACTCCTAGGTCTCTCACATTTTCCGCTCTATTGTATGATCAGAGTTTGTAGTATACTCAATTCTAGTTATTATCTCCTCCAGTTTTCCATAACAGAGTAGTTGGAATTTGTCTTCATTGAACATCACTGTTTTCCGTTGCCCAATAGAAAACTTGGTTTATATCTTCTTGGAGGTTAACCTTGTTCTCAATAGAGGACAGTCTCATGCAGATCCTAGTATCGTCTGCAAAGGATGACACGGTGCTGTGGATTACATCTCTGTCTATTTCTGATATGATGAGGAACAGGATGGGGCGAGTACTGTGCTTTGTGGAACAGAGCTTTTCACTATGGTAGCTCCCGATTTAAGTCTGTTGACCACTACTCTGTGTTAGATTGGTTAGAAAGTTGAAGATCTATCTCCCCACTAGGCCAGTTATTCCTTGCAAAGTCAGTGTATATTACATTTGCATTCTGTTTTTTTTCCAGTGCATCCAAAACCATATCATAGTGATCCAGTAGTTGCGAGAGGCTAGAGCGACACTGCTCTGAACCCATGTTGCCCTGGATTATGCAGTTTTTGGGAATCCAAGTGGTTTGCAATCGTGCTTCTTAGCACTCTTTCAAATAGTTCTATAGTTTTTAGCTAATGCTTTGCTGCTACCTTTATGGACTGGGGCTATATCCGTTGTTTTTAGTGACTGGAATTTCACCCATGTCTAAGCTCCTTCTCCATTGTATACTTAGGGCCCGCAAAAGGGGTTTCTTGCAGTTCTTAATGAACACAGAGATCCACGAGTCTGGGCCTGGGGCTGAGTACATGGGCATGTTGCCGATGACTTTCTCAAAGTCTATTGGAGTTAGGGTAATGTCGGAAATATGACCTATATTGATGGAGTTTTGAGGCTGATTCATAAAAAAAGTCATCTGGATTGACGATCTTTATATTGATTAGTGGCTCGCTAAACACAGAGTCGTATTGGGATTTCAGTATCTCAATCATTTCTTTATCCTCATCTGTGTAAGTCCCATGGATATATAAACACACATGCAGTTTAATGTGATCCTTTATTGACAACGTTTCGCCCCCACACAGTGAGCTTTTTCAAGTCAAACAGATCTACCTGGGGTGTTGTTGTTAAAGATTCGCCGGTATTCTCCCGGCCCGGGCCCTTCCAAGTGGTGGCCCGGCACTGGCTCCCTGTCTAGGGAGTGTCTGAAACCTAAGTCTCCCATGGACGAGGCACAAGTACCCCCGTCATCATATGAGCTACAAACTCGGGCTCTGGCACCAACCCTGCCCTAGAAGGACAGGGCATGGTGCCGATCGTGCTAGCGCTGTGCTCTTCTGTGTGGAGTGTCATGTGTTGGTGTTCATTTTCATTCATTCATGTTGATTCGCCGGTACTTCCGGCCCGGGTCTTCTCCAGATGGTGACCCGGCAGTGGCCCCCAGGGTGGGAGGTGACGATCATCATCTTTCTTGGCCCTCCGGTTGGAGGGTGTCGTCGTCTTCTATCTTGCGCTGACTTCCCCGAAGAGAAGCGCAATCGGGCAGAGGTAGCAGTTACAGGGTCGATTAGAGCCACACCCCAGCTTTAGTGGACAGCAAAGTGCTGGGGAAACTTATCTTCATGGTGAATGGTCATGGATAGTCGTGCTAGAGGAGGGTACCATCTTCAAGGCCCCCATTCTGAAGCATCCTGAATTTCCTCTTTGAGGTGTACTCGACTTCCACAAGGTGTTGGGTGTTGGCAGTGAGTAGTCTGGTCATGTCTGCAGTGGTGTAACAGTTTGGTCGTAGGTATACTTGACTGTTCCGTCCTGGAGGTGCTGATAGATTTCTGAAGACAGCATTCTGTTCTTATACTGCTTGGTTGTGTAGAAGTATACACCCTTCAGGCATCGGACTTCTTGTGGTGCAGCAGTGTCAGTGGCACCGTGAGGTACATCCGCAGTTTCTTGTGTTTTTGCTTTCTTGGCTGGTGGCTGAACTGGTGAAGGCGAGATTTCCGACTGGTCAGTTGCTCTAGCAGTGGATGCAAGCGGTAGTGGACTCTCATTGGTGGGGTTTGCCGACGTCTCAGTGGTCTCTGATTGGTCCATCTCTGTGTCTAGTGGAGGTTGTGACAGCGGTGGAGCAGCGGTGATGCTGGTAATATTTACAGTAGATTTTAGGATCTCAGTGGAAGGTGGTGATGCAGGGAATGTGAGGCGAGGCATATTATTTGGTATGAAAAGTTCATTGGTGGTGGTGTTGAAGGAACCAGGCTCAGCTGCATTCTGTACATGAGCATACATAATGCAACAAAGAATCTTGGTGGAGTCGGCAGTAGGTGCTGGCAGGGAAGTGGTGGGAGCAGCTTGCGTGGCTTGTAGTATCTTGGTAGTGTCTGCTTGAAGCTTGGCGATAGCAGAATATGTGGTTGCTTGTGGGATGGGTTTCTTTTGTTGTTGTTGTTGTTGTTGTTGTTGTTGTTGTTGTTGTTGTTGTTGTTGTTGTTGTTGTTGTTGTTGTTGTTGTTGTTGTTGTTGTTGTTTCTGGACTCTGGTAGGGCAGGCAAAGAGTATGATGGTCATTCTTGCTGTTCAAGCATTTAGGTGGTGAAACAGTAGTGCAATTCTTGAAGTCATGACCCTCACGGCCACAGGTGGAGCAGAACTTCTTGTCCTTGGTAGGACAATCATTTGTGGTGTGTAAGTATGAGTAACAATTATAGCACTGTGAGATATGTTGGAATTTCTCTGCTTCGATGAAGGCTGGGTTGATGTGGAAGTAGTGAATAGCCAGGCCTTCAGCGAGAGCTCTGGCTGCCATGTTGACGTCACTGAAGGTGACCTTCAGCATGGATGGAGCATTGGGTATTTTAGTAATGAAGTCCACCTTGGCCCAAGGGTTCTTTGCTTCGATAGATGACGATTTCTTCAGTGGCCTGTACAGTGATAAGGTTGTCGAGTCGTTTGAGGAACACGGTTCTCCTGGCCCTCAGTGCTGGGGAAGTCAAGATAAGAAATCCCTGGTCTCGTAGAGTGGTAGTAGCAGTAGTGGTAAGTAGTATCTCAGCCTCTGTGTCGTCTGTACAGACGACAAAGGCCTCCTTGAGCGACAAAATCGCATTACATTTGACTTGCAGCCTGCCACTAACGACAGCTACAAGTGCTAGTTTGGACGACTGATTGGTTGTGCCACTCGCTGGCTTGATCTTTACTCTGTTAGATTAATGCATCGTGAGTAAGCAGTGCTCTGGTGTGTCTGATCTCCGTGCGTTCCTCCATTCCTATGTTCTTATGTGGGATAGCGATGAAGTTTCTTGGCAAGTGGTTCAGCTATATTATAGAAGCCATTGTTCTGGTTAAAGTTGTTGGATATGGAGATAAGCGATGATTCCAGGATCCTTCGGTATTGAGTGTTGTCTTCTCTGGCGATAAGTCTTGAGTTTCTGTAGTTAATTAAATGGTTGTGTGAATTGCGATGTTGTACACAGGCATTCCTTGGATCGTCAGACCTGCTTGCTTATTGGAATGCCTGTGTACAACACCGTAATTCACACAACCATTTAATAAACTACAGAAACTCAAGACTTATCGCCAGAGAAGACAACACTCAATACCGAAGGATACTGGAATCATCGCTTATCTCCATATCCAACAAATTTAACCAGAACAATGGCTTCTATAACATAGCTGAACCACTTGCAAAGAAACTTCTTCATCGCTATCCCACATAAGAACATAGGAATAAAGGAACACTGCAGAAGGTCTACTCACATACTTATCCAATCTCCCTTCCAAGCTACCCAAGATTTTAGACTATACCCCCACTCAGTAGATCATCAGATGCAGCATTCTCCACCTGACCTCAGCATTCTGAACCTGACTATAAATACTCGCGTACCTTCCACCCCAAGTAGATCTGTTTGTGACTTGAAAAAGCTCACTGTGTGGGCGAAACGTTGTCAATAAAGCATCACATTATACTGCATGTGTGTTTATATTTCCATTGTGTCGATATTTTATACCATTTATTTCCATCGTGTAAGTCCCAGTTTGTCTGAGCAAGGGTCCGATACTAGATGTGGTATTTGACTTGTTTTTGGGATATGAAAAGAAATATTTCGAATTTCTTTCAATTTGTAGATGAATGGTTCAGAGAACTAACTGATTTTAGCTCCTCCGGTCTCTCCTGGGTCCTGTAAGAGTCCTTTAACTTAAGTTTGAAACTTTCCATTTCCCTTGTCAGCGCTTCCTTTCATGTATCAGATAATCTCGCGTTCTTGAGAAGCTCAGTGATTCTTTGTCGTCTTCTGCAGAGGGAGCATCTTTCTTCTCTTCTTCTTTCTTAGGGGAATATCCTTGAACATACTTCAGCTGCCAGGAAGTTGATCCTTTCAAGGCACTGGTTTGGATCCATGTTATTTAAGATATCTTCCCAACATGTTTCATTTAAGACATGGTTCACCTGGTTCCACTTGATGTTCTTGTTGAAGTTGTATCTGGTGAAGACAGCTACTTGCATTTTTGCTGATCAGGACCACTGTGCTTGTAAGTCTGAACTTCGATTAGATTGTGATCGGGATTAGTTGTTTTTGATATTATGTCTCTTACCAGGTTCTCATTATTTGTGAAGATAAGGTCAAGTGTGTTTTCCAGTCTTGTTGGCTCCACTGTCTGCTGCCTTAAGGTGTGTATCACATCACGTGTGTGTGACCTTTCATCTGCGCTGCCTCCAGGGATTGTTTCTACTATAGCACTATTATCTTCATTCTTCCATTTTGTATGCCTTAGGTTGAAATCACCATGCAGTAAGATGTTTGGGGATGGAGCTGGAAGGCTTTCCAGACAGTAATCAATTTCCAGTAGCTGTTCCTTGAACTGTTGTGAGGTTGCATCTGGTGGCTTATATACAACCACGATGACTAAGTTTTGGTTCTCGATCTTTATTGTTAGAACTTCAACTACATCATTTGACTACATCATTTGTGGAGTTCAGCATCTCCGTGCAGATGAGCGACTCTGACATGCAGGCCAACTTCCCCCCCTTTTTCTCTCTTCTTTCTAAAAAGGTTGTACCTATTTATCCATATTTCATTGTCAAAGTGATCTTTTGTGTGGGTGTCTGTGAAGGCTACAAACATCGCATTTGACTCCTCTAGAAGTCCACTGATGAAAAGGTATTTTGTTGTTGGTGGATGGCTTAAGGCTCTGTATATTAGAAAATATGAACGAGGTTGTATTTTGTGTTTGTTGGGGGATTTTGTTATTGGTATCAGTAGTTGTGGTTCTGGAGTGCCGTGGGGGGGGGGGGAAGGGGCCACTGGCTATGCCTCCAGTCCAACAAGGCACCAAGGTGGTAGACTGTTTTTATTTCCTTCCATTTTATTTTTTCGTCTCCTGCCACTACATCACTTGGAGTGGGGTTGTAACTACTGTTGTTTGTCTTATGAGGTCTGTACCTCCTGGTCTCTTTTAGATGGTATGCAGGGCAGCTGGTGATGAAGCACTGTTTTTGGAGAACCGAAGAGTGGCATATTTCTGGGTGAAAGAATTCACAGGAGGGAGAACGACACTCCTTTAGACAAGAGGTCACGACATTTTTTGGGGTGCTCAGAGTTACATGTACCATACAAATGTCTTTTTTTTGCGCCTCTAAGAGAAAAACAATAAGAAATGACAAGACTAAAACATCACCTCAGAGCTATACTGAACTGGAAATAAAGTCCGTGGATGTCACTTAAGAACCACAGGTGTAAAAAAGAACTGATAAATTAATTTGTGCTAAAAACGCAATCTGTAAACCAGACAACCCAAAAAAAGTATAATTTGTTAATGGATTCCTAACCAAGTCAAGTGCAGTGTTGTGCGTTACACAGGAGACGAACGTTATTACTTAGCAGCGACCAAAAAATATAATAGGCTACTGGCGGAGGTCGGTACGAATGTTAATGAGTATTCAGTTTTCACTTAAGTCGAGGTTATGGCCCTGTACTTGTATATAAAATGCTAGTTACGACTTCCCAGCAGTTCAGTGATAGACATTTAAAAATCGATTATGCCTTGAAAACCTTTTAAACTTCTCCAAAAGTTCTGTTTCGCGTTTCAAATATATGGAATCTAAAAATTAAGAATGCAGCAAATTTTGCAATGGTAAAGTCCCACCAGACAGGTTAAATAAAATGTTGTAATGGTAAAGTCCCACCAGACAGGTTAAATATAATATCACGTGCAAATTAACCTTTAAGACCAGTGATTAGGCTACTTCACGTTCAATCAGCAGATAGCGGAATCTACCAAACTAGAAAATACCCTTAACCTCATGTGCCACCATTTATCGTAGGGGTTCTTAAATGGAGATATCGAGGGTTGAAGGCAGACACACATGTTGGATGGTAACATATATTGTCAGACTGTGATGGGAAATGGAGCCCAGCCTCTGCCTGTCCTAGCCTGGATGTCTAACGCCGACTGAGGCCGAGGCAGAGGTACGAACGTACACATGCGCATTCCGTGACGTCACACAGTCACAGGTCTAAAAGGGATCTCCTATCTAAAGCACATGGATGATACTAATATGCTATACAACACAGGGATCAGCAACTATGCTGACACATGTATATAAAACGAAATCTGTCAGATACTGCAACATCAGGGGAACTAGATACAAAGAATTCTTCAACGCTTGGCCAACCTTAGGACGAAGACCTACTTAGACTAGTGGATGGTTCCACTGTGATCCCCCCTCCTCCTGCTTCCACTCACCTGACTACAGTATATAAGCCACTTCTTTGGCCATATGCTGTATTTTCTACAAGAATGATGGATTGAATCCATCGATTCCAGGCTGAGGGACTGATTACCTCAAACTCCTCCTCTCCTTATACCTTCTTGCTATGTACTGGACTGATGAAGTCACTGTGTGGCGAAGCGTTTCAATAAAGATTCCCATATGTTGCATCAGTGTCTTAACTCTTTATAACGAGGCTCTAGTGCTGAATATAACTGCGTTAAACGCAGAAAATTCAAACCGCAGGTAAACTGGTCTTGAGCTGCCCAACAGATAGGAAAGTTACACAAATAACCCGCACGTAGAAGAAAGGAGCTTACGACGACGTTTCGGTCCGATTTGGACCATTTACAAAGTCACGCTAACGAGAAGTAGAGCAGGAAGGATATATATATATGCCTATATATACCCTTCCTGCTCTACTTCTCGTTAGTAAATGGTCCAAGTCGGACCGAAACGTCGTCGTAAGCGGGTTATCTGTGTGTCGTTCCAATCACGGTATTGAGCCTTTTGTTATTTATTAGATAGGAAATCGAATTTATTAAATTCATCTTAAACAATGCATAACTGGGATCAATTAAATCATGACATCACTGAAATATGCTTAGAAATAACAAGAATTTAAGCCATTTTCTAAAGAGGATGAGCTAATAGACACTAGAAGTGTGCTTCAGACATCTAGCATTAAAAATTCTAGTTAGAGATATGTGATCTCTACAGGTGATGAAAAATCACCGATCTCAGTCTCCAGCCTCAAGATCAAAACGTTACGCTCATTAGACGAGCTGGAAATATTTAGCTGAAGCCGAATGCGTCATACGGAGTCCAGGAAAGACAGGAGGAATAAAAATGGTAAAATATAAAGAAACCCAAACACTTTCTTACACAAATTCCAGAGTAAAAATTCTATACAGATTTGGATCTTAACTTGAAGATGTTGCTTATACTGATGATACTTGATGTTGCTTATACTGATGATACTTGATGTTGCTTATACTGATGATACTTGATGTTGCTTATAATGATGACACTTGATGTTGCTTATAATGATGACACTTGATGTTGCTTATACTGATGACACTTGATGTTGCTTATACTGATGACACTTGATGTTGCTTATACTGATGACACTTGATGTTGCTTATACTGATGATACTTGATGTTGCTTATACTGATGACACTTGATGTTGCTTATACTGATGACACTTGATGTTGCTTATACTGATGACACTTGATGTTGCTTATACTGATGACACTTGATGTTGCTTATACTGATGACACTTGATGTTGCTTATACTGATGATACTTGATGTTGCTTATACTGATGACACCAAAGAAATAAGTAAAATGTTAGAGTTACAATATAACTGTGTTCAATGAACTCCTGTCCAGACTGAGGAATGACGGTCCAAAGGAATCTTTCCTTGAATGACACCCAACACACTGCCAGCTTCACCTGTCTTGTAGATGTAACCGTAACTCCACTCAACTTCGAAGAAGCTGTTTGATAGTATACCCATGCACTCTACCTTGGACCAGTGCTCGTGGAACTTATGGAACACAATGTACAAAAGCACCATCACATGCATTAAATATTTTATAGAGACGGACTCTGGGCACAAGAGTCAAAATAAAAAAACACTGATGAAGACCCCACTCAACAAAAGGAGAAAAAGCAATCACACAATAAGCAATTGACCAATAACACTGACATCAGACGCAGCCAAATATTTTAAAGTGTCTCAAGAAGCAAGAGTGCCAAACTGATCGCAATTTCAAAACAATGAGAAACGTTGGTTGAAAAAGCAGATAGTTCCTGTCCCACGCAGCTGATGGATCATGACATGTTTTATGCAGTACTAGTAGACGAATAAAATGTACTTAGCTCAGTGGTGATGTGTACTTAGCTCTGTGAAGACCTGTTTGTGTGCTCTCTCTGAATCTGAACCAGGATGCCCTCTCTTGAGCAACTTTACCAGCAGCTGAAAGAAGAGCTTAGGGTTGCTAAGCAGGAGATACGGCGATTAACGGAGAACAAGAGGATTCGAAGTAATCCTCCTGTTGTGAATCCCCAGGTTAAGAGGGGAGCTTGGTCAGAGGCCGGGCAACATGGAACCAAGCTGAGGATCAAGAAGACTGTTGGAGAGGCAGAAATAAAGAGGACCCAGAAGACTTCTGTGGAAACTTCCAACCCATTTTCGGTGCTACCAGACGAATGTGGGTGTTCTACTGGGAATGTCACAACGAGCACCAAGGAAGCATTGGCTGACGTGAGTGAGACATCCCTAGAAACCCCAACGAAAACCATCGAGAACGTCTTGACGAATTCCACAAGTGAAGGTGTAATGCTACCTGACGAATGCGAGTCGACAACTGGGAGCATCACGACGGACGATGCCAAGGTAAAAACATTGTTGTTGGGGATAGCCAGATTAGATACATGGATAGGGCATTCTGCTTGAAGGATAGGAGTAGGAGGCAGTGTGTGTGTTTTCCTGGGGCTGGGATGAAGGATATTGTTAGCCGTCTGGATGACATCATGAGAGGTAATGGGAGCAATCCTATTATCTGTCTCAGTGCTGGAGGCAACGATGTTGGCAGACGTAGGAGTGAGGACCTGATTAGCAGGTATAGGTCAGCAATAGAGATAATTAGGAGGAAGGGTGGGAAACCTGTCATATGTGGTATTTTGCCAAGGAGAGGAGTTGGAAATGAATGGTTGTCCAGGGCAATTGGTGTCAATTGTTGGCTGGACAAATACTGTAAGGAAAATGCAGTAACATTCATTGACAACTGGGACCTCTTCTATGGCAGAAATGACATGTATGCCAGGGATGGGGTTCACTTATCTAGGTTTGGGGTGAGAGCACTGGCCAACGCAGTTGAGGGAGCAGTTAGGTCTTTAAACTAGAAATAGATAATGGTATGGGTTTTCGTGGAAAATCAATGAATTCTGAGTGTAGCGATAGTGTGAGGTTTAAGGAAACTAGTTATAGGCAGAATGAGGAAGAATTATTGATGAACATAGGAAAGCCAATGGCATTAGGTGATAAGGAGAGTAACAGGCATAGTGGAGGAACAGAAATCAGCAGGAAGAAGAGAAGAGAAGGGAGGGTCCTTAAATATATATTACACAAATAGTCATAGTGCTGGGAATAAGATGGACGAGTTGAGACTAGTTGCTAGTGCAGGTAGCATTGATGTATTTGCCTTAACCGAGACGTGGTTCAATACGAAAAATCGGGATATGCCTGCTGAATGTCACATACAGGGTTTTAAATTGTTCCAAGTAGAAGTATCGGGAAGGGGGGTGGGGTGGCACTGTATGTCCGAGATCGCTTGAACTGTTGCATAAAAACAGATATAAAGTCTGAAACCCATACCGAGTCTGTTTGGATAGAATTTTCAGAGGGGCATGAAAAACTGATTTTAGGAGTGATATACCGTCCCCCAAACTTAGATAGGGACCAAGGGAGACTACTATGGGAGGAAATTGTTAGGGCCACAAGGCACGATAATGTAGTAATTCTAGGAGACTTTAACTTTAGCCATATTGATTGGAATTTCTTGACTGGGAATTTAGAATCAAACGACTTCTTAGAAGTAGTTCAGGATTGATTTTTGAAGCAGTTTGTGACAGAACCTACAAGGGGAAATAACCTGCTTGACTTAGTTCTGGCAAACAATTAATCCCTTGTTAATAATTTAGGAATTTCAGAGGAACTTGGTGCTAACGACCACAAATCAATTACATTTAGCATTGAATGGAAGTATGATAGTAGGGATAACTCAGTAACAGTTCCAGATTTTCGCTTAGCAGATTACGATGGGCTTAGAGAACACTTATCATCTGTTGACTGGGGTAACGAAGAGAGCTATCAATATGACAGTTTTCTGAACACTATACATGCTGCCCAAAGAACATTTATCAAGTATAAAGAAATTAGATCAAGCAGAAATGATCCAATATGGATGAATAATAGGCTCAAATATCTTTTAGGGCAGAAGAGAGGAATTTATAGGCGTATCAAAAGAGGCGAGGGTCATCTTATGAATCAGTATATTGGCATTAAGAGGGACGTTAAAAAGGGGATAAGAAAAGCTAAACGGGACTATGAAATTAAAGTTGCCAGGGATTCGAAAACTAACCCAAAAAGTTTTTTCCAGGTGTATAGAACAAAAGTTGGAGATAAGATAGGTCCCCTTAAAAATAACTATGGACATCTTACTGACAAACAGAATGAAATGTGCTAAATTTTAAATAATTATTTTCTCTCGGTTTTTACACAGGAAGACACTAACAATATCCCAGTAATTAATTTTTATAGTGGGCCTGAAGGAGATAAATTATGTAACATCACAGTCACTAGTGAAATGGTTATGAAACAAATAGACTGAAGCAAAATAAGTCGCCGGGTCCTGATGAGGTTTTTTCAAGGGTTCTTAAGGAATGCAAAATGGAACTCTGTGAACCATTAACTAATATTTTAATTTATCTCCTCAAACAGGTATAGTGTCTGATATGTGGAAGATGGCTAATGTAATTCCTATTTTTAAGTCATTACCGTCAAATTACCGCCCAATAAGCCTGACCTCAATTGTAGGCAAATTGCTAGAGTCAATTATAGCTGAGATTATAAGAAGCCATCTGGACAAGCATAATCTCATTAATGATACTCAGCATGGATTCACGAGATGCCGTTCTTGTCTAATTTATTAACTTTCTTATATTTAATAACAATAATCACGATAAAGAATTTAATATTATTTACTTAGATTTTAGTAAGGCTTTTGATAGAGTTCCACACCAAAGACTGTTAAAGAAAGTGGCAGCTCATGGCATTGGGGGAAAAGTGCTGTCATGGATCGAGTCATGGCTCACAGACAGTAAGCAGTGTCCATAAATGGGGTTAAATCCGAGTGGGGATCTGTAACAAGTGGCGTACCACTAATGTTTCAAAAATGTTTGACAGAAAACTGGCTAAGATATCTACCAGCTCTTCAACTACTATTAGGAACCTGATACAAAAACCCAAGCATGATTCTGGCACAAGTGCAGGAATCTACACTATACCATGTGGGGGGTGTGACAAAGTATATGTAGGGGAAACAGCCAGAACTCTGGACATTAGAATAGCAGAACACAAAAATGCTTGCAGAAATGATGACCGCAAAAACGCATGTGTTCAACATAGAGACGATGTTGGACACCTCATGAAATTCAATGAAGCTAAACTAGTTATTAAAGAAGACGACTTAAGACGGAGAAAATGCATTGAAGCTGCACTAATTTCTGTCAGTAACACTATAAAGCAAAAATCCGGTAGTTACAGTATTTCAAAATTACTAAGCAAGAGGATATTACCCATCCTGGGAACTGGTGTTACTTGATGCCAGCAGGTCCCTCTCTTGCCTCACCTCCTTAGTTCCATTACTACTACTACTACTACCACCTCTACCCACGCGTCACCTCAACTAGGACTGAAGAAGCCACTCGTGGCGAAACGTTTCCTTTAATAAATGTCCTGAACTGTACATAAGTGTCTTTTTCCACATCTTGTCGGTATCACCATACCATTTCCTCATAAAATGTTGGAACACTGCAGAAGGCCTACTAGCCCATACGAGGCAGGTCCTTATCAAAACGACATCTACCTAAAGCTACTCAAGAAATATCTCCCGTACCCCTTGACACCAATCAAACCCATCTCCTCCCACTCATATTTTTGTCCAGTCTCTTCTTAAAGCTACCCAAGGTCCTAGCCTCTATCACCCCACTGGGAAGACTGTTCCACGCATCTACAACTCTGTTAGAAAACCAGTACTTACCTATGTCCTTTCTAAATCTAAATTTATCCAACTTATATCCATTATTCCTGGTTCTTACCTGGTTCGATACCCTCAGTACTTTATTAATGTCTCCCTTGTTTATGCCCGTCATCCACTTATACACTTCAATGATATCTCCCCTCATTCTACGCCTCTCCAGAGAGTGGAGATTTAAGGCTTTAAGTCTATCTTCATACGGGAGGTTCCTTACACAGTAAATCATTTTAGTCATTCTTCTCTGTATGTTCTCTAATGAGTCTATGTCCATCCTGTAGTAAGGGGACCAAAACTGAGCAGCATAATCTAAATGAGGCCTCACTAGTGATGTATAGAGCTGTAAAATAACTTTTGGACTTCTGTTACTTATACTTCTTGAGATAAATCCAAGTAATCTGTTGGCCTTGTTGCACACACTAAGGCACTGCTGTCTTGGCTTTAGATTTCTGCTTACCATGACTCCCAAGTCTTTTTCACATTCTATATGACCAAGCTCTACTTCACCTAGATTATAGCTTCGAGGGTTATTTTCATTACCAAGGGCAAGTACCTTACACTTATCCACATTAAACTTCATCTGCCATTTCTCAGACCAAGACATTAATTTGTTCAAATCGTCCTGGAGTTCATTGATATCCTCCTCAGAGTGAATTATACGGCCTATCTTTGTATCATCAGCAAACTTACTCATGTCACTAGTAATCCCTTCATCAAGGTCATTAATGTAAATTATGAACAGGAGATGGCCTAAAACTGATCCTTGTGGAACGCCACTAGTGACTAATCCCCATTCAGATTTCACTCCAAAATGGTAACTCTCTGCTTTCTATTGGTAAGCCATGCCTCAATCCATGCTAGAACTTTACCTCCTATACCATGAGCTGCCACTTTTCTTAAGAGTCTCTTGTGAGGTACTCTGTCGAAAGCTTTACTAAAATCCAAATAAACAATATCATATTCCTTATCACTGTCAACTGCCTCAAATGTTCTATTGAAGAACGTCAGTAAGTTTGTCAGGCAGGAACGACCTCTCGTGAATCCATGCTGAGATTCATTTATCAAGTTATGCTCTTCAAGGTGACTTCTGATAATGTCAGCTATAATTGATTCTAATAACTTGCCCACTATAGATGTCAGGCTAATTGGACGGTAATTTGAAGGAGTGGACTTATCCCCTGATTTGAATGTAGGAACCACATTAGCCATCTTCCACAACTCTGGCACAACACTGGTAAGGATGGACGCATTGAATACACTCGTTAATGGCTGACTAAGCTCCATCTTGCATTCCTTAAGTACCCTTGAAAACAACTCATCGGGTCCCGGGGACTTATTTTGTTTCAGTTTGTCTATCTGTTTAATAACCATGTCCCTCGTGACAGTAATATTAGTTAACTTAAATTCATCAGGAACTAAATAATTGTTAATTACTGGAATCTCATTTACATCTTCCTGTGTAAAAACTGACAAAAAATAGTCATTAAATAAGGAACACATTTCCAGTTCATTATCCGTCAGCTGTCCATTCCCAGATTTCAGAGGTCCTACTTTTTCCTTCACCTTCGTCCTATACACTTGAAAGAACCCCTTTGGATTAGTCTGATTCATTAGCAACTCTAATTTCATAGTCACGTTTAGCCTTTCTAATCGCCTTTTTTACTTCTCTTTTAAGCTGAACATATTGGTCAGTAAGGTTAACCTCTCCTCTTCTGATGCGCCTATAAATTCCCCTTTTCTCCCCTAACAGATGCTTTAGCCTCCTGTTAACCCATTTCGGATCGTTATTATTAGACCTTATTTCTCTCTGGGGAATGTATATACTCTGGGCACTGTGTACATTATTAAGAAAACAATCATAAAAGCAGATCCCTTCATATTCATAAGTATGATTATCGTCAATAAAATCATTAGCTAGATAACCCCAATCAAGATTAGACAGATGTTCCCTAAGTCCATTATAATCGGCAGAACGAAAATCAGGGACTTTTACTGTATTATCATTATTCTTGCATTCCCAATTAATGCTAAAAGTGATGGATTTGTGATCACTTGCGCCAAGCTCTTCAGTGATCTCCAGATTATTCACGAGTGTTTCCTTATTTGACAAAACTAGGTCTAGCAAATTATTACCTCTGGTAGGCTCAGTTACGCTCTGTTTCAGAAAACAGTCCTGAACTGTTTCCATAAAGTCACTGGACTCTAGATTACCTGTCAAAGAATTCCAGTCAATTTGACTAAAGTTAAAGTCCCCTACTATGACTGTTTCTGTGTCCAGAAGCCCTAACAATTTCGTCCCAAAGAAGTCTCCCTCTATCGTGATCCAAGCCTGGAGGTCGGTATATTACACCTAGAATTAGTTTTTCTTGACCCTCCACGAACTCTACCCAGACTCTGTTACTGCTCCATCTATTTTTATACCTGTTTTTATGCAACAATTAATATTTTCTCGAACATACAATGCAACTCCTCCCCCCTTCTCATTACATCTATCCACATTGAATAACTTAAATCCCTGAATATTACACTCAGCAGTCATATCCCGACTCTTTAAATCATACCACGTTTCAGTTAATGCAATGATATCAAAGTTCCCAGCACATGCTACCAAACGTAGTTCATTAATTTTATTTCTTGCACTTCGACTGTTAGCATAAAATACCATCATATGTTTTTTCTTCTGCACATTTTTCCTATTCATCTTTGTTTTTACACAATTCCTGAAATTATCATTACCCAGAGTTACTCCATGACAGTTACTATTAAGATTCTTAATATCAGAGCATAAGTCAATATATCCATACTCATTATTAATCATTTCTAAACCCATACCTCTAACTAATCCTAGTTTTAAGTCCTAACAACCCCCTCAACTAAGTTAGCAAGAAAACCCACACCTGCCCTGGATAAGTGAACCCCATCCCTGGCATACATGTCATTTCGGCCATAGAAGTTGTCCCAGTTGTCAATGAATGGTACTGCATTATCCTTACAGTGTTTATCCAGCCAACAATTAATACCAGTTGCTCTGGACAACCATTCATTACCAACACCTCTTCTTGGCAAAATGCCACATATAACAGGGCGCCCCCCCTTCTTCCTAATCATGTCTATAGCTGTCCTGAACTTTCTAACTAAATCCTCACTTCTACGCTTGCCTACATCATTGCCTCCAGCACTGAGGCAAATAATAGGATTAATCCCATTACCGTTCATGATGTCAAGCCGGCTAACAATGTCCTCCATCCCAGCCCCAGGAAAGCATACCCTTTGTCTCCTACTCCTGTCCTTCAAGCAGAATGCCCTATCCATGTATCTAACCTGGCTATCCCCAACAACAACAATATTCTTACCTTCCTTGTTGTCGTTCGTCGTGACGATCCCAGTAGTAGACTCACATTCGTCGGGTAGCACCGAGAATGCGTTGGAGGTTTCCACGGGAGTTTCCACAGCAGTCTCTTTCTTCTTCATCGTTTCTGGCTTTCCATTCGTCTTCTTGATCGTCAACTTCGTCGTCCCCTGCTGTCCAGCCACTGACCACGATCCCTTCTTGACCTGAGGACTCGAAACAGGAGGACTACTACGAATCCTCTTGTTTTCCTCGGTCAATCGCCGTATCTCCATCTTCGCTGCCCTCAATTCTTCCTTAAGTTGCTGGTAAAGTTGCTCGATGGAGGGCATCTTGGTTCAGACCTCTGGACTTCTGTTGCTTACACTTTTTGATATAAATCCCAGTAATCTATTTGTCTTATTACGTACGCTTACGCATTGCTGTCTTGGTTTAAGGTTGCTGCTCACCATAACCCCGAAGTCCTTTTCGCAATCTGAATGGCTAAGTTCTACATCATTTAACTTATAAGTACTAGGCTTATGGGCACTCCCGAGCTTCAGAACCTTGCATTTATCTACATTGAACTGCATCTGCCACTTTTCTGACCAAGAATAGAGTTTGTTTAAATCCTCCTGAAGTTCCATAACATCTACGTTTGAGTCAATTATCCTACCTATCTTTGTGTCATCGGCGAATTTGCTCATATCACTAGTAATTCCCTCATCAAGATCATTGATATATATTATAAACAACAACGGGCCCAAGACTGATCCCCGTGGAACGCCACTTGTTACAGATCCCCACTCGGATTTAACCCCATTTATGGACACACACTGCTTCCTGTCAGTGAGCCATGACTCGATCCACGAGAGCACTTTTCCCCCAATGCCATGAGCTGCCACTTTCTTTAACAGTCTATGGTGCGGAACTCTATCAAAAGCCTTACTAAAATCTAAGTAAATAATATCAAATTCTTTGTCGTGGTCAACAGCCTCAAAAGCTTTACTGAAGAAAGTTAATAAATTAGTTAGACAAGACCGGCCTCTTGTGAATCCATGCTGAGTATCATTAATCAAGCTATGCTTATCGAGATGGCTTCTTATAATCTCAGGTATAATTGACTAGTAATTTGCCTACAATTGAGGTCAGGCTTATTGGGCGGTAATTTGACGGTAACGACTTGTCCCCTGTTTTAATAATAGGAATTACATTAGCCATCTTCCACATATCAGACACTACACCTGTTTGAAGAGATAAATTAAAAATATTAGTTAATGGTTCACAGAGTTCCATTTTGCATTCCTTAAGAACCCTTGAAAAAACCTCATCAGGACCCGGCGACTTATTTTGCTTCAGTCTGTCTATCTGCTTCACAACCATTTCACTAGTGACTGTGATGTTACATAATTTATCCTCTTCTAGCCCACTATAAAAATTAATTACTGTAATATTGTTAGTGTCTTCCTGTGTAAAAACCGAGAGAAAATAATTATTTAAAATCGAGCACATTTCATTCTCTTTGTCAGTAAGGTGCCCATAGTTATTTTTAATGGGACCAATCTTATCTCTAACTTTTGTTCTATAGACCTGGAAAAAACTTTTTGGGTTAGTTTTAGAATCCCTAGCAACTTTAATTTCATAGTCCCTTTTAGCTTTTCTTATCCCCTTTTTAATGTCCCTCTTAATGTCAATATACTGATTCATAAGATGACCCTCACCTCTTTTGATACGCAATAAATTCCTTTCTTATGCCCTAGTAGATATTTGAGCCTATTATTCATCCATTTTGGGTCATTTCTATTTGATCTAATTTCTTTATATGGGATAAACGTTCTTTGAGCAGCATGTATAGTGTTCAGAAAACTGTCATATTGATAGCTCTCTTCGTTACCCCAGTCAACAGATGATAAGTGCTCTCTAAGCCCATCGTAATCTGCTAAGCAAAAATCTGGGACTGTTACTGAGTTATCGCTACTATCGTACTTCCATTCTATGCTAAATGTAATTGATTTGTGGTCACTAGCACCCAGTTCCTCTGAAATTTCTAAATTATTAACAAGGGATTCATTGTTTGCCATAACTAGGTCAAGCAGGTTATTTCCCCTTGTAGGTTGTCACAAACTGCTTCAAAAACAATCCTGAACTACTTCTAAGAAGTCGTATGATTCTAAATTCCCAGTCAAGAAATTCCAATCAATATGACTAAAGTTAAAGTCTCCTAGAATTACTACATTATCGTGCCTTGTGGCCTTAACAATTTCCTCCCATAGTAGTCTCCCTTGGTCCCTATCTAAGTTTGGGGGACGGTATATCACTCCTAAAATCAGTTTTTCATGCCCCTCTGAAAATTCTATCCAAACAGACTCTGTATGTGTTACTTGAGACTTAATACCCGTTTTTATGCAATAGTTCAGGCGATCTCGGACATACAATGCCACCCCACCCCCCTTCCCGATACTTCTATCTACTTGGAACAATTTAAAGCCCTGAATATGACATTCCGCAGGCATGTCCCGACTTTTTGAACTAAACCACGTCTCAGTTAAGGCAAATACATCAATGTTACCTGCACTAGCAACTAATCTCAACTCATCCATCTTATTCCTAGCACTACGGCAATTAGCATAATAAACATTGAAAGACTCTCCTTTCTCTTTACCCTTCCTGCTCATTTCTGTTTTTTTACTAAACCTATTACTGTCCTTATCACCCAAAGTCCCTGGCTTTTCAATATCTACCTCGTTCTGCTTATTACTAGTTCCCCTAGAACTCGTAATATTACTACATTGAGACTGTTTTCCTGCCAAAACCCATACCACTAACTATTCCTAGTTTAAAGTCCTAACTGCTCCCTCCACTGCAGTTGCCAGTGCTACCACCCCAGACCTAGATAAGTGAACCCCATCCCTGGCATACATGTCATTTCTTCCATAGAAGAGGTCCCAGTTGTCAATGAATGTTACCGCATTTTCCTTACAGTATTTGTCCAGCCAGCAATTGACACCAATTGCCCTGGACAACCATTCATTTCCAACTCCTCTCCTTGGCAAAATACCACATATGAAAGGGTTCCCATCCTTACTCCTAATTATTTCTATTGCTGACCTACACCTGCTAATCAGGTCTTCACTCCTACGTCTGCCAACATCGTTGCCTCCAGCACTGAGACATATAATAGGATTGCTCCCATTACCTCTCATGATGTCATCCAGACGGCTAACAATATCCTCCGTCCCAGCCCCAGGAAAGCAAACTTTCTGTCTCCTACTCCTGTCCTTCAAGCAGAACGCCCTATCCATATACCTAACTTGGCTATCCCCAACAACAACAATATTCTTACCTTCCTTTGTGTCGTTCGTCGTGTTGTTCCCAGTAGTCAACTCACATTCGTCGGGTAGCACTGAGAATGTATTAGATGTTTCCACAACAGTTTCCACGGCAGTCTCTTTCTTCTTCATCGTTTCTACCTTTCCATTCGTCCTCTTGATCGTCAACTTCGTTCCCTGCTGTCCAGCCACTGACCAGTTTCCCTTCTTGACCTGAGGACTCAAAACAGGAGGACTACTACGAATCTTCTTGTTTTCCTCGGTCAGTCGCCGAATCTCCACCTTCGCCATCCTCAATTCTTCTTTAAGCTGTTTGTAAAGTTGCTCGATGGAGGGCATCTTGCTTCAATTCGTAGAGAGCGCGCAAACAGGTCTTCACAGAGATAAGTACACGTCAACGGCTTCTATAACATAGCTGAACCACTCGCCAAGAAACTTCTTCATCGCTATCCCACATAAGAACATAGAACACTGCAGAAGGTCTACTCACAACTTGTCCAATACCCCTGCCAAGCTACCCAAGACTCTATAACCCCACCCGGTAGATCATCAGATGCGGCATTCTCCACCTGACCTCAACATTCTGAACATGACTATAAATACTCCCGTACCTTCCACCCCAGGTAGATCTCTGTGTGACTTGAAAAAGCCCACTGTATGGGTATAACGTTGTCAATAAAGGATCACATTAAACTGCATGTGTGTTTATGTTTCCATTGTTTCGGTATTTTATACCATTTATTTTCACACCTTCCAAGCTACCCAAGATTTTAGACTCTATAACCCCGCTCGGTAGATCGTCAGATGCAGCATTCTCCACCTGACCTCAACATTCTGAACCTGACTATAAATACTCATGTACCTTCCACCCCTAGATGGGACATAAAGAGGGACAACTGGAAGGTGTTCCAGGATTATCTTCATGACTGGTGGTCCACATACTCTCTATCTGAAGACTGTAATACGGCTGAACAGGAGCTAATCACTGTTCTCACCCAGGCAGCAGAGTGCGCAATTCCAAAGAAGTCCACAGGACGCACTCACAAAAGAGACTGGTAGTTCTACAACGACGAGGTGCGGGAGCCAAACCACCACATCAACTCTTTTAGGAAGCTATACAGGCGTAACCCTACGGCAGAGAACAGGAATACTCTGAGAGCCATTGTGCAGCATGCCCGCAGTCTCTCTCAGAGTAAAAACTGAGAAATGGCTGGAGTGGTGCTCAACATTCGGGCATCACACCACTTTATCTGAGATATGGGGCAAGCTCAACATAGCAACATAGCTTTTCACTTCCAGGGGAGCCTCCACTCAGCTCCCACAGGACATCCGGAATATACAGACGGATCTTCTGCCACAGCGCCAGCTAATGATACAAGCTGCATGTGAGTCGGAAGATGTGACTGATGAAGACCTCACGGACTTGGAACTCCGACGTGCCATTAAGAACACAGGTGACACTGCCCCGGGCATCGAAGGTGTTACATACTCCATGATTGCACGAGCTGGGCAGAGTGGATGGGAGGCCATACTAGACGTCATTAACAAGTCGTGGAGGGCCAGGACACTCCCAGCAGCTTGGAAGAAAGCTACCATCGTATCAATTCCAAAGCCCAAGGAGCCAGGCAGTATGAGACCCATATCGCTGACCAGCTGCTTAGCCAAGACTGCTGAGAGGATGGTGTTAAACCGCCTCCTATGGAAACTTGGACCCTCTCATCACATATTTGGCTTCACCAAAGGAGTGGGTACAGCAGAGTGCATAACCACTCTACCAAGCCAGATTGCTGATAGTAACAAAAAACCTAGTATCGTCGTCTACCTCGACCTTGAAAAGGCATTTGAGCTAGCCAGCCCCACAGCAATTCTGGCAATACTAGCTCGGAAGGGAATCAAAGGACGCCTCCTGGCCTGGATAGAGTCCTACCTTAGGGGCAGGCAGGCCTGTGTCAGCTTTCAGGGACACTACTCTTCCTTTAAATCCCTGGAAAACGGTACACCACAAGGAGGTGTGCTCAGTCCTACCCTGTTTAACATCCTTATGCAGGAACTTGTGAGCCTTCCCTTTCATAGTGGTACACAGCTCCTCAGCTATGCTGATGATCTTGCACTCGTAGTGAATGGGAAAGGCAATTTAGAACGACAGGCTCAGAGAGCTTTGGACCTAATTACGCAGTCTTGCAAAGAACTAGGCCTCAAGATCTCGGCCGAGAAATCTCTTGTAATGATGTTCAAGGGACCAGATCCTGTGAATAGATTACGTATTCAGGATATAGAACTTGAGTGGACAGGCTCCTACCTGTACTTGGGAATCTACATTGATAAAAAGCTGACCTTTCAGAAACAGGCGAAGTATGTCAGGTCACGTGCTCTACTCAGAATCAACGCCATGAGAGCCATGACGAGGCACCGTGCAGGGGCAAGCAAAGATGTACTTCACTTGTACTATATACAAGCTATACGCTCGCTCATTGACTACGGTGCACCGGGGTTAGCTCATCTCTTCCCGCAGAGCAGGCAAAGGGTGGAGGCCGTACAAAATCAGGCGATAAGAACTATGCTTGGGGCCCCCATCTGGACCAACATAGTATGTCTCAGATCTGAGGCCCGGCTTCCTTCCTTGGCTGACAGAGTAAGATACATAAACACCTGCAAAGTGGCCACGATTCTGCACCGGCAGCAAGGTACCCCACTAAGTAGACGGATATTGACAACCATGGCACAAGATCCCACACTCTTCACGGACTACTCCTGGATTCGTTCCTTTTGTGCTTCTGGGCGGAAGCTGCTGCCTATACAACTACTCCTTGAGAAGAGTTGTGACCCTCCTGTTGCTGGGTACCATCCACCACCTCCCTGGCGCCCAGATCCAGCCGATGTTTGCATCATGCAGCTACCCATCTCTAAGCGTCTCTGCAGTCAAGACACCCTCAGCAATCATGCTGAGACAAACATGGCACTGGCAGAGGGAGGCACATGTGCAGTGTATTTCACAGATGGTTCTGTCGACCCTGACAGGAAGAGAGCAGCAGATGGACTGTACCACAATGGTCACACACAAGGCTGGCGACTCCCTGACCACTGCACGATCCTTCAAGCTGAGCTGGTGGCGATTCAGCAGGCATTGTCACATGCCCTACGACTTCGACTCCGACCTGTCATACATGTTGATTCCACCTCTGCAATCAATGCCCTCTCCCATCCTCAACCACAGGATAATGTTCACCTCATCACATCGATCCTGAGCATAATGACAGCCTTAGAAGCTCAGGGTAACAGATCGACATTGAACTGGATCCCCAGCCATGCTGGCATACGGGGAAATGAGGCGGCAGATGATGCAGCCAAGGCAGCAACAGACTTTCCACATGTTGGGATTACTGTCCCAATCACCCTACGACAGACCAAACTGGTGGCTGTCAGAGCCATGAAACTTATGGGGGAGGTCTTAGGTGATACCCCATCTCAACAGTGGTACCGAGCAGCGACTCAGGGAGAACCCCCTCCATATGATAGAAGCTGGTCCAGAGCGCAGTGTACCGCCATCCATCGGCTTCGTTTGGGCTTTCCCACAGCCAAGATGATGGTAGACAAGGCTGAGGAGGAGATGTGCCAGTACTGTCAGCACGTTGTCCAGCGGCCCCTAACACACTATCTTCTGGAGTGCGAAGTTACTGAGACACTCCGCAGGCAACTAGGAGTGATATTCCCTCCCGAAGAGGACCCAGAGATGACTGCGGCCACACTAGTGTACCATGGAGTCAACGAACCAGACAAGCTGTTACCAGTGATAACGACATATCCTCCTCCTCGCTAGTGTCCATAGTTAGGAGTACATATGGTGTTGTCGCTTATGAGATGCACCAGTTGAACTGACCAGAAGAGTGCTTGAGCAGCATACGTCGCATCATTGAAGAAACCTTTCTCCCTCGGGAGCCAGAGACGGGTCATCGCAAGATTGAGACCCGTGCCAGGACTACGGTCTTGGCGAACATTATACATACATACACCCCAGGTAGATTTGTTTGTGACTTGAAAAAGCCCACTGTGTGGGCGAAACGTTGTCAGTAAAGGATCACATTAAACTGCATATGTGTTTATGTTTCCATTGTGTCGGTATTTTATACCATTTATTTTCATTTGGGGCCCTGTAAATTACACCCAAAATTAGTTTTTCACGGCCCCCGCGAAGCTGTAACCAAACAAATTCAGTGGTTGATGCTTCTAATTTTATGTCTTGTCTAACACTACAATTTATAATAAACATTACAGTGTAAACATTATAAAGTGTAAACATTATACAGTGTAAACATCAGACAGTGAACTGGATACAATAGACAGTGAGGTGTGGTGGAAACTGAATTCCACCGACTTCTCTAGCAGCTCCCCTCTCTTTGGGTGGGGGTGGGGTGGGGGTGGGGGGTTGCACCAGTAACGGTAGAGTCATTGTGACCATTAGCACCCTCCTCCACTCCATGGTGGGGGGAAGAGATGGTTCTTAACAGACTACCATCTTAGGAGAAGCCGTGAAACTCGCATCCACTTGACATACCTAAGTCATCACTAAGTCATGGGACCGTGATCCGTCAGGTCCGAGACCTTGAGCCATCAGGTCTGGGACCTAGAAATATCACAGTGACTAACATTCTCACATGTCCTGAGAACTTGATCAGTTTTTTTTTCTTGCCCTCTTTGGCAACTAAGCCTACAGTAGGTCCAGACATATAATTTGAAAAGCCGGGAGGCGGGCTTTAGGCTTCCTCTAAAATCTAGATAGACACGATGTAAGGTTGAAAATTATATAAAATACCAAGTTGACTAACACACATTTTCAATAGTTAGGTAACCTTATTGTTGGAATGTTTAGCCTACACAGTAGGCTTCCTCAGTCAAATACAGAGGCAGCAGGTGTATCAGTGGAATGAAAATAATGTACTCGGCCTATTTGAGTTGGTCAGTCCCTCAGCCTGGAGGGGTGTTCAGTTCAACCGTCTGGAACTTTATGAGGAACTCTTCTCCATGCTGAGGGACTGACCACCTCAAATAAGCTGATCATCATTTCACTACTACACCTGTTGCCTCTATCTGACCGAGGAAGCCTGTGTAGGCGAAACGTTTCGACAATAAAGATACCCAACTGCTGCACGTGTCTCTTACTCGTCACCACGTAAGGTCTTCACTACGTCCAGGGAGAGGCGTTCTTCTCTAAGACCAGCCTATAACTTCAATAGTAAGTCAGTGCCTTGTTAAGGTCGGCAGTGTGGGAATACTAGAGATTAAATGTTTTCTGGATCTCCGGACTTACTCTGGATATACAGTCAAGTTTAGTGGAGGTGACCTTGTGACCTTACGTGTTTGTGCAGTGACACTCAGGCAAGACTGCTCATTAGTCAAGACTGGAGTAGATGATTTGCCCTGACATCTTTAATATCGTTAATCTTTGTTCTGTCTTGCAACTCTGTCCAGCATAGACTAGTCCATAATCTTGTTCAAAATAGGTAGGAACCTAGCATAGGCATAGTAGTATTGCTTCAGATGACTGGGAGTCATCTGAACCAGTACTACTCCAGGAACGGGGCGAGTCAGTGTGTATCACCGCATGCGGCAAGAAACCAAAATGTCAGCTTTCACTCCACCTCAGACTGAGCATACTGAAAAGTTTCGGTCTGGATAATGAACCAGGCAACAGATGTCAGACACATCAGACTGGTAAGTAACCAGGAGCCAGTATGCTTAGCAGTATGGTATAAACCTTGGTAATGGATACCGACAAATTGGTTTAGAAGGACACGTGAGGATACGTTTGTTAGATAACGTTTTGGTCCTTGGATCTTGATCACTTTTAACACACACAGGTTAAAATGACAGTATATATAGGAGGAGAGCTCACAATATTAGAGCCCAGATGCCTGGGTTCTAGTTGGGCTCGACTGACAAGCGAGATGCCTGGGTTCTAGTTGGGCTCCACTGACAAGTGAGATGCCTGGGTTCTAGTTGGGCTCGATTAACAAGTGAGATGCCTGGGTTCTAGTTGAGCTCGACTGACTAGTGAGTCGCCTGGGTTCCAGTTGGGCTCGACTGACAAGTGAGATGCCTGGGTTCCAGTTGGGCTCGACTGACAAGTGAGATGCCTGGGTTCCAGTTGGGCTCGACTGACAAGTGAGACGCCTGGGTTCCAGTTGGGCTCGACTGACAAGTGAGACGCCTGGGTTCCAGTTGGGCTCGGCTGAGAAGTGAGACGCCTGGGTTCTAGTTGGGCTCGATTAACAAGTGAGATGCCTGGGTTCTAGTTGAGCTCGACTGAGAAGTAAGACTCCTGGGTTCCAGTTGGGCTCGACTGACAAGCGAGACGCCTGGGTTCCAGTTGAGCTCGACTGTCAAGTGACTGATTAGTATTAAGGACAAACCTAATTATCAACAAAGTGGAGTGTAAACATTATGACCTCTGAATATACCATCTGCAAACTTTACGTGAAATCACTGCTTGTAAACAGAGTAATACGTGAAAAGGACAACGTGTAAACGATACATGTAAACAATACATATAAATACAATGTGTAAACATGTAAATACATCGTGTAAACATGTAAATACAACGTGTGAACATGTAAATACGTATAAACAATTCATGTAAAAACAACGTGTAAACAATACATGTAAATACGTGTAAACAATACATGTAAACAATAGAACGTGTAAACAATACAAGAACCATTTTTCAGCATTAAAATAAGAGTTGCCTTTAAGCATTTAGACGAGAAAAGCCATTTTTAATTTACGAGCTGACATCTAGAGCGAGAGTGCAATTTTTGGTGGAGCTCGTAATTCAGCCAGAAGTAGGCACCTTTTATAGCAGCCAGGGGTGTAAACCTCTGTGCATCCGTGTACACACACGGAAATGAAAAATTTCATGGCCAAACATGCCAAAGAAAACACAAGAATGTTACCTGGGGATAAATAAACCCGATTTGACCTGGTTTTTGTCTTAGGATAATCCGACATAAATCAAATCAAATTTATTCTCTATAAAGACTATATATTATAAAATATTGGGTACAATGTGTGGTTTATATATTACAAAATATAAATTACACAGAGGGTCACTATCATGCCTCTCTGTATTGAGTATTTTGTAATATATAAGCCACATATTACAATCTTCATAGATAATAAATTTGATTTGATTTATTTATGTGAAGTGGATTACAATGTTCAGTTTCAATTACTTGTAAGTGGAAGTATAGAGAAAGAAATAAACTAGTGAATAGAAGAGGAGATTTAAAGAGGAGACATTCCAGAAATAGATTCCAGTGAATTAGGGAGTGGATGTTTAAACAGCCCAATGTATAGTGAAAAGGCTAATTCTGAAATTCCAGGAGGCCACAGATGCACATCAATGAGGAAGTCTGGAAATCGTAAACACAGTGTTTAATCAAACTGCTGAGAAACCAAAGAGCAAGAAAAAGCTGCAAGAAGTACAGAACACAAAACAGTGAATAGGGAAATACGAAGACTTGTGCCAGTAGGGAAATACGCAGACTTGTGCCAGTAGGGAAATACGCAGACTTGTGCCAGTAGGGAAATACGCAGACTTGTGCCAGTAGGGAAATACGCAGACTTGTGCCAGTAGGGAAATACGCAGACTTGTGCAAATAGGGAAATACGCAGACTTGTGCAAATAGGGAAATACGCAGACTTGTGCAAATAGGGAAATACGCAGACTTGTGCAAATAGGGAAATACGCAGACTTGTGCAAATAGGGAAATACGCAGACTTGTGCAAATAGGGAAATACGCGGACTTGTGCAAATAGGGAAATACGCGGACTTGTGCAAATAGGGAAATACGCGGACTTGTGCAAATAGGGAAATACGCAGACTTGTGCAAATAGGGAAATACGCAGACTTGTGCAAATAGGGAAATACGCAGACTTGTGCAAATAGGGAAATACGCAGACTTGTGCAAATAGGGAAATACGCAGACTTGTGCAAATAGGGAAATACGCAGACTTGTGCAAATAGGGAAATACGCAGACTTGTGCAAATAGGGAAATACGCAGACTTGTGCAAATAGGGAAATACGCAGACTTGTGCAAATAGGGAAATACGCAGACTTGTGCAAATAGGGAAATACGCAGACTTGTGCAAATAGGGAAATACGCAGACTTGTGCAAATAGGGAAATACGCAGACTTGTGCAAATAGGGAAATACGCGGACTTGTGCAAATAGGGAAATACGCGGACTTGTGCAAATAGGGAAATACGCGGACTTGTGCAAATAGGGAAATACGCGGACTTGTGCAAATAGGGAAATACGCAGACTTGTGCAAATAGGGAAATACGCAGACTTGTGCAAATAGGGAAATACGCAGACTTGTGCAAATAGGGAAATACGCAGACTTGTGCAAATAGGGAAATACGCGGACTTGTGCAAATAGGGAAATACGCAGACTTGTGCAAATAGGGAAATACGCAGACTTGTGCAAATAGGGAAATACGCACACTTGTGCAAATAGGGAAATACGCAGACTTGTGCAAATAGGGAAATACGCAGACTTGTGCAAATAGGGAAATACGCAGACTTGTGCAAATAGGGAAATACGCAGACTTGTGCAAATAGGGAAATACGCAGACTTGTGCAAATAGGGAAATACGCAGACTTGTGCAAATAGGGAAATACGCAGACTTGTGCAAATAGGGAAATACGCAGACTTGTGCAAATAGGGAAATACGCAGACTTGTGCAAATAGGGAAATACGCAGACTTGTGCAAATAGGGAAATACGCAGACTTGTGCAAATAGGGAAATACGCAGACTTGTGCAAATAGGGAAATACGCAGACTTGTGCAAATAGGGAAATACGCAGACTTGTGCAAATAGGGAAATACGCAGACTTGTGCAAATAGGGAAATACGCAGACTTGTGCAAATAGGGAAATACGCAGACTTGTGCAAATAGGGAAATACGCAGACTTGTGCAAATAGGGAAATACGCAGACTTGTGCAAATAGGGAAATACACAGACTTGTGCAAATAGGGAAATACACAGACTTGTGCAAATAGGGAAATACGTAGACTTGTGCAATTAGGGAAATACGCAGACTTGTGCAATTAGGGAAACACGCGGACTTGTGCAATTAGGGAAACACGCGGACTTGTGCAAATAGAGAAATACGCAGACCTGTGCAAATAGGGAAATACGAAGACTTGTGCAAATAGGGAAATACGAAGACTTGTGCAAATAGGGAAATACGAAGACTTGTGCAAACAGGGAAATACGCAGACTTGTGCAAATAGGGAAATACGCAGACTTGTGCAAATAGAGAAATACGCAGAATTGTGCAAATAGGGAAATACGCAAATAAACTGCAAGAGAGGCAGAGCATCAAGCAAGAATGAGAGTGTCAAAGTCAAATTAGAAACCGAATTTACTTACAAGTCATACAAGGAAATTGTCGAGAAAAACCCACTAAGCCTTCCGAGTGCGCTCACAAGATGAGAGGAATAAGAAAGAGTAAACAAAGAACTTATTGCAGTGGGGTTTAAAATAATGACAAAAAAGAAATAAGCAAAATACTGAAATGAAAATATAAGCCTGTTTTTTAGTGAGCACTTTGTATGACCAACTCAAAATTCTACCAGCATCTCCATAACATCAGACATAATCCTGACCCCACTTGCTTTTCAAAAGGCCTTGGTTGGCATGTCCAAACACCTCACCCCCTGATTCAAACTCGAGGATTTCAATATTCATAAAAAAGTGCATCCACTATTACCCCCCCCCCCCAAAAAAAAAAAATGAATAAATTATAAAAATAATGTTGGTCATTATAATCTTTGGATTTAAGAAGCAACGTTACTGATTACGTTAAATCACTACAGTTACACAACCCACAGTTAGGAGATACATTGGAGGTCGCTCATGGTTGTCACAGTTACTGGACCACTGCATCATGCTTGTCACAGTTACTGGACCACTGCATCATGCTTGTCACAGTTACTGGACCACTGTGTCATGCTTGTCACAGTTACTGGACCACTGCATCATGCTTGTCACAGTTACTGGACCACTGCATCATGCTTGTCACAGTTACTGGACCACTGCATCATGCTTGTTACAGTTACTGGACCACTGCGTCATGCTTGTCACAGTTACTGGACCACAGCGTCATACTTGTCACAGTTACTGGACCACTGCGTCATGCTTGTCACAGTTGCTGGACCACTGCATCATGCTTGTCACAGTTGCTGGACCACTGCATCATGCTTGTCACAGTTACTGGACCACTGCGTCATGCTTGTCACAGTTACTGGACCACTGCGTCATGCTTGTCACAGTTACTGGACCACTGCATCATGCTTGTCACAGTTACTGGACCACTGCATCATGCTTGTCACAGTTACTGGACCACTGCATCATGCTTGTTACAGTTACTGGACCACTGCGTCATGCTTGTCACAGTTACTGGACCACAGCGTCATACTTGTCACAGTTACTGGACCACTGCGTCATGCTTGTCACAGTTGCTGGACCACTGCATCATGCTTGTCACAGTTACTGGACCACTGCACCATGCTTGTCACAGTTACTGGACCACTGCGTCATGCTTGTCACAGTTGCTGGACCACTGCATCATGCTTGTCACAGTTGCTGGACCACTGCGTCATGCTTGTCACAGTTGCTGGACCACTGCGTCATGCTTGTCACAGTTGCTGGACCACTGCGTCATGCTTGTCACAGTTGCTGGACCACTGCGTCATGCTTGTCACAGTTGCTGGACCACTGCGTCATGCTTGTCACAGTTGCTGGACCACTGCGTCATGCTTGTCACAGTTGCTGGACCACTGCGTCATGCTTGTCACAGTTGCTGGACCACTGCGTCATGCTTGTCACAGTTGCTGGACCACTGCGTCATGCTTGTCACAGTTGCTGGACCACTGCGTCATGCTTGTCACAGTTGCTGGACCACTGCGTCATGCTTGTCACAGTTGCTGGACCACTGCGTCATGCTTGTCACAGTTGCTGGACCACTGCGTCATGCTTGTCACAGTTGCTGGACCACTGCGTCATGCTTGTCACAGTTGCTGGACCACTGCGTCATGCTTGTCACAGTTGCTGGACCACTGCGTCATGCTTGTCACAGTTACTGCACCACTGCGTCATGCTTGTCACAGTTACTGCACCACTGCGTCATGCTTGTCACAGTTACTGCACCACTGCGTCATGCTTGTCACAGTTACTGCACCACCGCATCATGCTTGTCACAGTTACTGCACCACTGCGTCATGCTTGTCACAGTTACTGGACCACTGCGTCATACTTGTCACAGTTACTGCACCACTGCGTCATGCTTGTCACAGTTACTGCACCACTGCGTCATGCTTGTCACAGTTACTGCACCACTGCGTCATGCTTGTCACAGTTACTGCACCACTGCGTCATGCTTGTCACAGTTACTGCACCACCGCATCATGCTTGTCACAGTTACTGGACCACCGCATCATGCTTGTCACAGTTGCTGGACCACCGCATCATGCTTGTCACAGTTGCTGGACCACCGCATCATGCTTGTCACAGTTGCTGGACCACCGCATCATGCTTGTCACAGTTACTGGACCACCGCATCATGCTTGTCACAGTTGCTGGACCACCGCATCATGCTTGTCACAGTTGCTGGACCACCGCATCATGCTTGTCACAGTTGCTGGACCACCGCATCATGCTTGTCACAGTTGCTGGACCACCGCATCATGCTTGTCACAGTTAATAAATAAATAACAAAAAGGCACAATACCGTGACTGGAACGATACACAAATAACCCGCACATAAAAGACAGAAGCTTACGACGACGTTTCGGTCCGACTTGGACCATTGACAAAGTCACAGTTGCTGGACCACCGCATCATGCTTGTCACAGTTGCTGGACCACCGCATCATGCTTGTCACAGTTGCTGGACCACCGCATCATGCATGTCACAGTTGCTGGACCACCGCATCATGCATGTCACAGTTGCTGGACCACCGCATCATGCTTGTCACAGTTGCTGGACCACCGCATCATGCTTGTCACAGTTGCTGGACCACCGCATCATGCTTGTCACAGTTGCTGGACCACCGCATCATGCTTGTCACAGTTGCTGGACCACCGCATCATGCTTGTCACAGTTGCTGGACCACCGCGTCATGCTTGTCACAGTTGCTGGACCACCGCATCATGCTTGTCACAGTTGCTGGACCACCGCATCATGCTTGTCACAGTTGCTGGACCACCGCATCATGCTTGTCACAGTTGCTGGACCACCGCATCATGCTTGTCACAGTTGCTGGACCACCGCATCATGCTTGTCACAGTTGCTGGACCACCGCATCATGCTTGTCACAGTTGCTGGACCACTGCATCATGCTTGTCACAATTACTGGACCACTGCATCATGCTTGTCACAGTTACTGGACCACTGCATCATGCTTGTCACAGTTACTGGACCACTGCATCATGCTTGTCACAGTTACTGCACCACTGCATCATGCTTGTCACAGTTACTGCACCACTGCATCATGCTTGTCACAGTTACTGCACCACTGCATCATGCTCGTCACAGTTACTGCACCACTGCACCATGCTCGTCACAGTTACTGCACCACTGCATCATGCTTGTCACAGTTACTGGACCACTGCGTCATGCTTGTCACAGTTACTGGACCACTGCACCATGCTTGTCACAGTTGCTGGACCACTGCATCATGCTTGTCACAGTTACTGGACCACTGCATCATGCTTGTCCCAGTTACTGGACCACTGCGTCATGCTTGTCACAGTTACTGGACCACTGCGTCATGCTTGTCACAGTTACTGGACCACTGCATCATGCGTATCACAGTTACTGGACCACTGCATCATGCTTGTCACAGTTACTGGACCACTGCGTCATGCTTGTCACAGTTACTGGACCACTGCATCATGCTTGTCACAGTTACTGGACCACAGCGTCATGCTTGTCACAGTTACTGGACCACTGCGTCATGCTTGTCACAGTTACTGGACCACAGCGTCATGCTTGTCACAGTTACTGGACCACTGCGTCATGCTTGTCACAGTTACTGGACCACAGCGTCATACTTGTCACAGTTACTGGACCACTGCGTCATGCTTGTCACAGTTACTGGACCACTGCATCATGTTTGTCACAGTTACTGGACCACTGCATCATGCTTGTCACAGTTACTGGACCACTGCGTCATGCTTGTCACAGTTACTGGACCACTGCGTCATACTTGTCACAGTTACTGGACCACTGCGTCATGCTTGTCACAGTTACTGGACCACTGCGTCATGCTTGTCACAGTTACTGGACCACTGCGTCATGCTTGTCACAGTTACTGGACCACTGCGTCATGCTTGTCACAGTTACTGGACCACTGCGTCATGCTTGTCACAGTTACTGGACCACTGCATCATGCTTGTCACAGTTACTGGACCACTGCATCATGCTTGTTACAGTTACTGGACCACTGCGTCATGCTTGTCACAGTTACTGGACCACAGCGTCATACTTGTCACAGTTACTGGACCACTGCGTCATGCTTGTCACAGTTGCTGGACCACTGCATCATGCTTGTCACAGTTACTGGACCACTGCATCATGCTTGTCACAGTTACTGGACCACTGCGTCATGCTTGTCACAGTTGCTGGACCACTGCATCATGCTTGTCACAGTTGCTGGACCACTGCGTCATGCTTGTCACAGTTGCTGGACCACTGCGTCATGCTTGTCACAGTTGCTGGACCACTGCGTCATGCTTGTCACAGTTGCTGGACCACTGCGTCATGCTTGTCACAGTTGCTGGACCACTGCGTCATGCTTGTCACAGTTGCTGGACCACTGCGTCATGCTTGTCACAGTTGCTGGACCACTGCGTCATGCTTGTCACAGTTGCTGGACCACTGCGTCATGCTTGTCACAGTTGCTGGACCACTGCGTCATGCTTGTCACAGTTGCTGGACCACTGCGTCATGCTTGTCACAGTTGCTGGACCACTGCGTCATGCTTGTCACAGTTGCTGGACCACTGCGTCATGCTTGTCACAGTTGCTGGACCACTGCGTCATGCTTGTCACAGTTGCTGGACCACTGCGTCATGCTTGTCACAGTTGCTGGACCACTGCGTCATGCTTGTCACAGTTGCTGGACCACTGCGTCATGCTTGTCACAGTTGCTGGACCACTGCGTCATGCTTGTCACAGTTGCTGGACCACTGCGTCATGCTTGTCACAGTTGCTGGACCACTGCGTCATGCTTGTCACAGTTACTGCACCACTGCGTCATGCTTGTCACAGTTACTGCACCACTGCGTCATGCTTGTCACAGTTACTGCACCACTGCGTCATGCTTGTCACAGTTACTGCACCACCGCATCATGCTTGTCACAGTTACTGCACCACTGCGTCATGCTTGTCACAGTTACTGGACCACTGCGTCATACTTGTCACAGTTACTGCACCACTGCGTCATGCTTGTCACAGTTACTGCACCACTGCGTCATGCTTGTCACAGTTACTGCACCACTGCGTCATGCTTGTCACAGTTACTGCACCACTGCGTCATGCTTGTCACAGTTACTGCACCACCGCATCATGCTTGTCACAGTTACTGGACCACCGCATCATGCTTGTCACAGTTGCTGGACCACCGCATCATGCTTGTCACAGTTGCTGGACCACCGCATCATGCTTGTCACAGTTGCTGGACCACCGCATCATGCTTGTCACAGTTACTGCACCACCGCATCATGCTTGTCACAGTTGCTGGACCACCGCATCATGCTTGTCACAGTTGCTGGACCACCGCATCATGCTTGTCACAGTTGCTGGACCACCGCATCATGCTTGTCACAGTTGCTGGACCACCGCATCATGCTTGTCACAGTTAATAAATAAATAACAAAAAGGCACAATACCGTGACTGGAACGATACACAAATAACCCGCACATAAAAGACAGAAGCTTACGACGACGTTTCGGTCCGACTTGGACCATTGACAAAGTCACAGTTGCTGGACCACCGCATCATGCTTGTCACAGTTGCTGGACCACCGCATCATGCTTGTCACAGTTGCTGGACCACCGCATCATGCATGTCACAGTTGCTGGACCACCGCATCATGCATGTCACAGTTGCTGGACCACCGCATCATGCTTGTCACAGTTGCTGGACCACCGCATCATGCTTGTCACAGTTGCTGGACCACCGCATCATGCTTGTCACAGTTGCTGGACCACCGCATCATGCTTGTCACAGTTGCTGGACCACCGCATCATGCTTGTCACAGTTGCTGGACCACCGCGTCATGCTTGTCACAGTTGCTGGACCACCGCATCATGCTTGTCACAGTTGCTGGACCACCGCATCATGCTTGTCACAGTTGCTGGACCACCGCATCATGCTTGTCACAGTTGCTGGACCACCGCATCATGCTTGTCACAGTTGCTGGACCACCGCATCATGCTTGTCACAGTTGCTGGACCACCGCATCATGCTTGTCACAGTTGCTGGACCACTGCATCATGCTTGTCACAATTACTGGACCACTGCATCATGCTTGTCACAGTTACTGGACCACTGCATCATGCTTGTCACAGTTACTGGACCACTGCATCATGCTTGTCACAGTTACTGCACCACTGCATCATGCTTGTCACAGTTACTGCACCACTGCATCATGCTTGTCACAGTTACTGCACCACTGCATCATGCTTGTCACAGTTACTGCACCACTGCACCATGCTCGTCACAGTTACTGCACCACTGCATCATGCTTGTCACAGTTACTGGACCACTGCGTCATGCTTGTCACAGTTACTGGACCACTGCACCATGCTTGTCACAGTTGCTGGACCACTGCATCATGCTTGTCACAGTTACTGGACCACTGCATCATGCTTGTCCCAGTTACTGGACCACTGCGTCATGCTTGTCACAGTTACTGGACCACTGCGTCATGCTTGTCACAGTTACTGGACCACTGCATCATGCGTGTCACAGTTACTGGACCACTGCATCATGCTTGTCACAGTTACTGGACCACTGCGTCATGCTTGTCACAGTTACTGGACCACTGCATCATGCTTGTCACAGTTACTGGACCACAGCGTCATGCTTGTCACAGTTACTGGACCACTGCGTCATGCTTGTCACAGTTACTGGACCACAGCGTCATACTTGTCACAGTTACTGGACCACTGCGTCATGCTTGTCACAGTTACTGGACCACAGCGTCATACTTGTCACAGTTACTGGACCACTGCGTCATGCTTGTCACAGTTACTGGACCACTGCATCATGTTTGTCACAGTTACTGGACCACTGCATCATGCTTGTCACAGTTACTGGACCACTGCGTCATGCTTGTCACAGTTACTGGACCACTGCGTCATACTTGTCACAGTTACTGGACCACTGCGTCATGCTTGTCACAGTTACTGGACCACTGCGTCATGCTTGTCACAGTTACTGGACCACTGCGTCATGCTTGTCACAGTCACTGGACCACTGCGTCATGCTTGTCACAGTTACTGGACCACTGCGTCATGCTTGTCACAGTCACTGGACCACTGCGTCATGCTTGTCACAGTTACTGGACCACTGCGTCATGCTTGTCACAGTTACTGGACCACTGCGTCATGCTTGTCACAGTTACTGGACCACTGCACCATGCTTGTCACAGTTACTGGACCACTGCATCATGCTTGTCACAGTTACTGGACCACTGCACCATGCTTGTGACAGTTACTGCACCACTGCATCATGCTTGTCACAGTTACTGGACCACTGCATCATGCTTGTCACAGTTACTGGACCACTGCACCATGCTTGTCACAGTTACTGGACCACTGCGTCATGCTTGTCACAGTTACTGGACCACTGCATCATGCTTGTCACAGTTACTGGACCACTGCGTCATGCTTGTCACAGTTACTGGACCACTGCGTCATGCTTGTCACAGTTACTGTACCACTGCGTCATGCTTGTCACAGTTACTGGACCACTGCGTCATGCTTGTCACAGTTACTGGACCACTGCATCATGCTTGTCACAGTTACTGGACCACTGCGTCATGCTTGTCACAGTTACTGGACCACTGCATCATGCTTGTCACAGTTACTGGACCACTGCATCATGCTTGTCACAGTTACTGGACCACTGCATCATGCTTGTCACAGTTACTGGACCACTGCATCATGCTTATCACAGTTACTGGACCACTGCATCATGCTTGTCACAGTTACTGGACCACTGCATCATGCTTGTCACAGTTACTGGACCACTGCATCATGCTTGTCACAGTTACTGGACCACTGCATCATGCTTGTCACAGTTACTGGACCACTGCATCATGCTTGTCACAGTTACTGGACCACTGCATCATGCTTGTCACAGTCACTGGACCACTGCATCATGCTTGTCACAGTTACTGGACCACTGCATCATGCTTGTCACAGTTACTGGACCACTACATCATGCTTGTCACAGTCACTGGACCACTGCGTCATGCTTGTAGATGAAATGAAAGACAAGCAAAATTCTTACGTTAAATACAGACTTTGCAAGTCTTTGAAACGTCATTTCGGTTTAACAGCAATGTGACGCAAAATCAAAAGATAATGCGCGAAGGATAACTAGCAAAATTAGGCAAATGGAACGTCATATAAGCAGCATAATGTGATCCTTTATTGACAACGTTTCGCCCATACAGTGGGGTTTATCAAGTCACAAATGTATCTGTTTCTTGAACTGAGACACACATGGGAATTTTAATGTTGCGTGTCTCAATTCTTCAACTTGTCGGTTTTCAAAACCATTCATCAGATCTGTTTGCGACTTGATAAGTCCCACTGTGTGGGCGAAATGTTATCAATAATGGATCCAGTTATACTATTTATGTGTTTATATTTCCAGTGTGTCCGTATTTTATACCATTTATTTCCAAACGGGATGTCAATTTTCTAACTAATAAAGTTGGTAGAATTACCGACAATATGTAAAGTAAAAGGACACAAGTGCAACTAATGTGACATTTTATTGTGGCAACGTTTCGCTCTCCAGGAGCTTTATCAAGCCATTACCTTGATAAAGCTCCTGGAGAGCGAAACGTTGCCACAATAAAATGTCACATTAGTTGCACTTGTGTCCTTTTACTTTACAATTTTCTAACTAGATTCAGAGTAATTATAAAAGTGTTAAATGTAAAAGCTTCCACAGTCAACAGCTGTTCCTAAAAGCATCATTCTCACCCTGATTCCCTATCTTAACCTCATATTTGACAAACAAATCATGCCGTTCTATCATCCCTCTGTTATACTAGAATTTGTGTACGAAAGATTTGACACTTGACGTCGGCAAACATTCACATAGTGAGATGGTAATGTGTAGAAAGAGAAAACTGAAAAATGCCTTCCAATATTCTCAACAAAGTTCCCGTTCTTGTGTAAATTGATGGTCTCATCATTGCTTAAAAAAAAGGCCAAGCACCGGGCTGCAAGCAGTTTATTCACGATCACATCTCGCTAGTATCTGATGTGCAGTTAGAGTGCTCCACGAGTTTCATGTTAATCCAATCATTTGAGTCTGAGTGCCCCAGCATCGACTGGAAGTCTTCCTAGTGATATTCGCCTCTCGCAGTCATGGAAAAAAGATCTCGGCATGTTTCCAGGTGGCCACTCAGATCATGAACACAGGTAAACAGTGATCGTGTACACTATTTCCCCTCACCATCATTCCTCACTGAAGCATCGGAAGGTCTGTTGAGATATTGGCAACTTGAACCCTAGTAGTCTAGACACAGCGGAATTGTTCATTTATATCTTACCACATCCACTTTCCAAGATCGACATGGTTTTCTGGTGCACCCAGAAGTACGAGGTTGGACGACTCTGGCTCAGGGTTTGTTTCCATCTCTCATCTCTAGTTGGTGATAAAGAGTCAGATGAGCGCGTGTTCGTCTTCAGCAGCGGCAGCGATGGTGGTAGTAGCAGTAAGAGGAGACTAGAGAGTAACTTCAGCACCTGATGTGGGAGCTCATTTACTTCTCGCTTAAATGTGTGAAGCACCTTTTAGGGCAGAAGAGAAAAAATATTGTTGATGTTCTTGTTAATATCAGCTTTCACTCAACTCGTCTCGCTATTTTTTGCTCTTCCTCTGGACCCCTTATAATTTCTCAGTATTTTCTGAAACACAGTTACCATCATTATTTTATAATAGGAAACAGGACCAGGGTAAAAATGTTACCTTGGCCTCAGCTATAACCCATCTATCATTCGAGAGCAAAAGGCTCTATAAAACGTTTAAGTACCCCATATTAAAAGGCAGGGGCTGGGAAAGTACAGTAAAAGATAAAAACTCACTAAGTGAAAAGGCCCAACACTTTTCCACACACATCCTAGATGCTCTCAACTGAAAATTTCACAGGTTCCCTCTTGGTCAATACGGTTGTCCTGCTTACGTTGGACAGGTCGGTACGGTTGTCTTGCTTACGTTGGACAGGTCGGTACGGTTGTCTTGCTTACGTTGGACAGGTCGGTACGGTTGTCTTGCTTACGTTGGACAGGTCGGTACGGTTGTCTTGCTTACGTTGGACAGGTCGGTACGGTTGTCTTGCTTACGTTGGACAGGTCGGTACGGTTGTCTTGCTTACGTTGGACAGGTCGGTACGGTTGTCTTGCTTACGTTGGACAAGTCAATACGGTGATCTTGCTTACGCTGGAGAGGTCAGTACCGTTGTCTTGCTTACGTTGGACAAGTCTATACGGTTGCCTTGCTTACGTTGGACAAGTCAATACGGTCGTCTTGCTTACGTTGGACAAGTCAGTACGGTCGTCTGGCTTACGTTGGACAGTGTAGTGCTTGCAAGGTCTGGCTGACCAGTCCATCAGCGCGGTGAACGAGTTTGGGACCATGCCCTTGAGGCGATGATCTTCGCAATTTACGACAACCATGCAGCAGGTACACGTACTCACTAAAGGGACAAGCTATATGGCAGAAAGCTGTGGTGAGACGTCTATTCAAACGAAATTGGATAGGAAGCTCTAATGAACCTACTGCAATAGCTCAACACGTTAAAGGCTATGAGTTCTGATAATGAATCACAATAGGTACTGAAAGGAGAGGTAATGTTGTGCGTATGACAAGTCACTAAAGATAACTCACGAAATCGTAATGACACGATTGCAAACAAACCATACAACCCTCGATCATAGTGTCTCAATTCCAGACAGACGCGTTAGCCACTGGGCCAGCTAACTTCAATAAGATTCATCCAACTAGGTATATTTCTACACTACAGGAAGGTTAGCATAGGCACCACTGTGACCACCTGATTGGAAGAATCTTATTGAAGCTAGCTATCCCAGTGGCTAATGCGTCAGTCTGCAGTTTTGAGACTCTCTGATCGCGGGTTCTAACCACACCCGTGGCATCGTCTCACTAAAGATGGGAAAACTGCACGAGTTACTAATATGTGGACATGGAGACTTGCACGAGGTACTGGATTTCAGGCTAGAAAAACATGAACGCTATCAAAAGTATTGAAAAAAAGAAACGAGAAAAGGTTGGTTTAGAACCTAGTAACAAGGAGCTTTATCAAAAAATAACTAGTACATAGGGAAGGCAAGTCCTTCCTCTATTATCCTACAGGAGGATGTTACGGTCCTGGGTTAGGGAATAGTGTCTGCTCTGTAAGGATGTTGCAGTCCTGTAGAGCAATAATGGAAATCAAGTAAACAAGACATGGATGGGTCGACGGTATATTACACTTCTAGATTTTGACACTACCCCACCAAAGAATTATTTCCAAAAATTAGAGGAGCAGGCAGTGATACAAAAAATAAATGATTGCAATAGAGTAATACCTTATGAACAGGAGAGACAGGGTGGGAAAGAGTAAGAAGTAGGCTCCTATAAGGCCTACTACCAGAACTGATGCTATTATGAATATATGCAAATGGATTGCTACAGGAAATTTAATCCCATGCAGTATTTATCTATAAGGAAAATTTAAAGAAAGGAATAATAATGGAAAAGGACGAAGAAGGCACAGAAGACTTGGGCAAGCTATTTAATGAAATTAAACAGAAATGGTGTAAGGTCATGAAAATTTAGAGAAAAAAAAAACACGGTTCGAGCGGGGATTGAACCCTCGGTAAGTCGTAAAACTCCAGACTCACTCACCGAGGGTTCTATCCCCGCCCGTAACGCGGTTTCTTTGCAATCGTGTCATTGCGATTTCCTGATTCATAACTATTGTTTAATTAGAATTATCCAAAAGACAGCACAACATTAAACACATCAGAGATGTTTATAAACTGAATACCATTGCCAAAATTTACAATAATAACCACAATTTTTAAAGGGGTGGACTGGTAAGCCAGCGGAAGGCCCCTGTCAGATGACCAAAAGCATCATAAGCACATAAGACCCGCGTCAGGAGACACTTGTCCTGCTTCCTAACAAACCTTACTTAATCGAACATTGAGATCATATGACAAACTTATTTCCACATTTGTACACAGATGTACACTTGGTTGTACAAGTGTACATACATAGTTATGCAGAGCATTTCAGGCAAGCTTAAACCTGACACAAGACTCTGCTAGACTAGCTCTGGGAACTACCTGCAGGGACCTTGATGAAGCTATGCACGACATACTTCAGATGTGTCAAAACACGCAGCACAAGCATCAAGGTCACACCTGGTCAATATCACTGGACACACCTGGTCAATATCACTGGACACACCTGGTCAATATCACTGGACACACCTGGTCAATATCACTGGACACTCGTGAAGGTCCTGAAGTTAGCAACAAGTCTCAGAGAAGAGAGGACAGTTATAAGCAGAGGCTAAATTAAAACGAATTTAAGTGAACGTTAAGTGAAAATGAACAGGAAGAACGTAATTACGATAAATGAGACTTAGGCAACATTTAGAAACTTTATCGAGGAAACCTTTCGCCAGCCAGTGTGGCTTCTTCAGTCCCGTTAAATGCTTTACTTTCTCAGAATTGATGGACTAAACACAGACTCCAAACTGAGGGACTAATTACCTGAGACTCCTCATCTTCCACCAATCTCCTCTACATGGGACTAAAGAAGCCAGTGGTTGGCGAGATGATTCCACGATAAAGATTCCCAAATGTTACCAAAATCTCATTCATCGTTATTCTGTTCCTCCTGTTCATTTAAGGTTCAAAAGTTCGTTTAATTTAGCATCTCCTTATAACTCCTCTCTCATGTTCCACAAGTCTCGCATTCTTTAACTTGTCGATTTTCTAAGCCATTTCCATCATACAAGTCATTAATGGAATATATAGTGGTATATTTATATATGCTGTTATAGTGGGATAATTCTATATGCTGGTATAGTTTGATATTTTTATATTATGGTATACGAGTAAAGAAACACTGGTCAATGGTACTAAAAACGATAAACAATACAAGAACTGTATAGTTTGGGTTCACATTACAATGAGAGTTTTATAATCTGCTCAGCGTTGATTTCTGACCGATCTAGGCCATTAAGAAATACAAATACTTTCCATTTTATGTTAGGTTTAATTACGTTATCATACATTAACCAAAATTTAAGTTTAATTAACAAAAGTAAATGGTCGGTCTACGTATGTCAACGAAGGAAATCGTAGTCCCTTAGTTCGTCTGTACCTCCAAGCACCATAAACCATACCACGGGTGGGGTTAGAACCCGCGATCAGAGGGTCATAAAACTCCAGACCGACACGTTAGCCACTGGTATGGTTTGTTTGCAATCGTGTCATTACGATTTCGCGAGTCCACATACGATGTTTAAGCGGGAGGCTGGGTCCCCTTGAATTTCTGAAGCCCTCTTCAATCTGCTGAATTAGATCTTCAGTGGGTAGCCCAAATGTGCACTGCTCATGTTATTCTCAGTTTAATCTCCATTTGAGTATAAATTTATGCAAAATGATTACTGAACAAATTTTTGGTAGCTTGATTGTTCTGTGACCAATCCCTGCCATAGTCGTCAGACTGGTGTGTTCTAAACCTCCCGGTAACATGTACAGCTATCCCTTGTCTGTGTCCCGAAGTAGTCAGTAGCACAGCACTGTTATGCTATCACTCGTCTGCGTCCTGAAGTAGTCAGTAGCACAGCACTGTCATGCTATCACTCGTCTGCGTCCTGAAGTAGTCAGTAGCACAGCACTGTTATGCTATCCCTCGTCTGTGTCCTGAAGTAGTCAGTAGCACAGCACTGTTATGCTATCCCTCGTCTGTGTCCCGAAGTAGTCAGTAGCACAGCACTGTTATGCTATCACTCGTCTGTGTCCTGAAGTAGTCAGTAGCACAGCACTGTTATGCTATCACTCGTCTGTATCCTGAAGTAGTCAGTAGCACAGCACTGTTATGCAATCACTCGTCTATATCCTGAAGTAGTCAGTAGCACAGCACTGTCATGCAGACAACGCCACTGGTACCTCACAGTTGTATCTATTCAACTCGCCAGAACAGATGGTGTCCAGGAGTGAATAAAAATCCCACTAACATTAATTTTTTCCTCCCACCGTCATCGGAAAACTAAGACAGGGAGATGGGAATCCTACAGGGACTCAGCAGCGACGAACTCCTGGAGTAGGAAGATTACTTACATAACCACCGCAGGTTTCCTTACCACGTTATTACAGTCAAAAAGCGGATTTGATTCACAACGACGCTACAAGACAGTAAAAAAGTATATACTATAACCAATAGTGGCCACAGCCAACACTGTATACCCCATTCTACTTCACTCACGCCACGTTACAGAAGTTACCAACATTATGATTCGAAAATTAAGACATGTGCAACAGTTAGGCATATTTATTGCTTCTTCAGTCACATACGGAGGCAGCAGGGATAGTGAAATGATGTAATTAGTCAGTCAGTCTTGGAAAAATAGTGTTGGAGGTGGTCAGTCAACCTGGGGAAGAGTTGAGATCCATGGTCTGGAACGATACAAAGCTAGCTAAATCACGAGAACAGAGTCAGTCGTCACGTGAGGTCACAGACCCTGAGCTGCTTGGGGATTAGCGTGGACGGTTACAAAGCATGGCTTGCTTCTACAGTGTTTTAAAAGCTGAGGTTGGAGAGTTGAAGGAGGAGGTCTTGCTTCTCCAGGAGGAGATTAGGAGGCTGAAGGTCCACCTCAATGGGCCTGGGAGAGAGTGTGAGGTGGTTGGAGATGTGGGGAATGAGGCTTCTAGCAGTGAGGTGCAGTCTGTCTCTCACTGTGAGGAGGCTGTAGGTGGGGTGGTAGCAACGGCTACCAGCAGTGAGGTGCAGCCCAGCACCTGCTACAAGTGGCGAGTTGTTCACAGTAATGGGAGGCGCATCAGAGTAAGGAAAGTTAAGAGTGCAGATCTGAAGGTAGGAAATCGCTTCTCTGTTCTCCAGGATGAATGTACTTCAGTGGCCAGTGAAGGTAAGGGTACTACTGCCCCTGCTAATGAAGGTAAGCGCATTCTTGTGGTTGGTGACTCTCAGGTAAGATATGTTGATCGTGCTTTTTGTAATAGGAATAAGAAGATGAGAGATAGAGTGTGCTTCCCTGGAGCTGGTGTTGGGGACATTGTCAACAGACTGGATAATATCATGTCAGGTAATGGGAACAAGCCCATTATCTGTCTCAGTGCTGGTGGAAATGATATTGGGAAGGGTAGGAGAGAAGAGCTGCTAGATAAGTACAGGTCAGCTATAGATTTCATTAAGTCTAAGGGAGGGATCCCAATCATATGTAGCATCTTGCCTAGAAGGGGAGTAGGAAATGAATGGTTGTCTAGGGCAATTGGTGTAAATTGCTGGCTAGACAGATACTGCAAGGAACTTGCAATCCCATTCATTGACAACTGGAACAACTTTTATGGCAAACATGATATGTATGCAAGGGATGGGGTTCATCTCTCTGGGGCAGGGGTGGTAGCACTTGCAGACTCGATTGAGAAGGCCATTGGTGAAATGCCTATGATTTTAAACTGATGGAAGATAGAGGTATGGGTGTGTGTGGGAAACAAGCAGGTTGCAACACTAGGGTTGGAAACAGTAAATGTATAAAAGGCATTCAGCATGAAGTTATAAATAAAGACAATAGAACAGGTCAGCAAACAAAGGGGGACAGCAGAGGGCAGCAAGGGACTAGCTCCCTTAAGGTTTACTATACTAATAGCAGGAGTGTTAGAAATAAGATAGATGAGCTAAGATTAATTGCAAGTGCAGGAAACATAGATATTATTGCTATAACAGAGACCTGGCTCAATCTGAAAGATAGAGAGATGCCCTCTGAATGTCACATACAAGGCTATAAATTATTCCACACTGACAGGGTCAACAGGAAAGGTGGTGGAGTAGCGATGTATGTCAGAGACAATTTAAATTGTTGTGTTAGACAAGATATTAAATTAGAAGCGTCAGCCACTGAATCTGTTTGGTTACAGCTTCTCGAGGGCCGAGAAAAACTAATTTTGGGTGTGATTTACAGGGCCCCAAATCTTGATAGGGAGTGCAGTAAACTTCTATGGGACGAAATTCGTAAGGCATCTACATACGAAAATGTTGTGCTAATGGGAGATTTCAACTATAGACAGATTGACTGGAGCAATTTGACAGGAAATTTAGAGTCGGGTGACTTTCTTGATACGATCCAGGATTGTTTTTTAAAACAGTTTGTGACAGAGCCAACTAGGGGAAATAACCTCCTTGACTTGGTTCTTGCCAGTAGGGAAACACTAATTAATAATCTTGAGGTTAATGATGAGCTTGGGGAGAGTGATCACAAATCACTCAGTTTTAACATATCATGGAATTCCCCTAATAATGGCAATCAAGTCTCCGTCCCTGACTTTCGCTTGGCTGATTTCATAGGACTGAAAAATTACTTAGGTGGGCTGAACTGGAATGACCTGACTAGGGGTCAGGTAGGTGGTGATGGTTGCCGATATGATGCTTTCCAGGGCATAGTTCTAGCTGCTCAGTCAAATTATGTTCCAAATAGGGAAATCAGATCAAACAAAAATGATCCTAAATGGATGAACAATAGATTAAAATATCTGATTGGTCAAAAGAGAGGCATATATAGGCAAATCAAAAGAGGAGAGGGGCAATTAAGAAATCGATATATTCAGTTAAAGAGAGAAATAAAAAAGGGAATTAGAAAAGCAAATAGAGATTATGAGGTTAAAGTTGCAAGAGAATCGAAGACTAACCCAAAAGGATTCTTTCAGGTATACAGAAGTAAGATCAGGGACAAGATAGGCCCAATCAAAAGTTCCTCGGGTCAGCTCACTGACAGTGATAAGGAAATGTGTAGAATTTTTAACACATACTTCCTCTCAGTTTTTACACAGGAGGATACCAGCGATATTCCAGTAATGATAAATTATGTAGAACAGGACGATAATAAACTGTGCACTATTAGGGTCACAAGTGACATGGTCCTTAGGCAAATAGATAAATTAAAACCTAACAAATCCCCAGGCCCTGATGAACTGTATGCAAGGGTTCTAAAGGAATGTAAAGAGGAGCTTAGCACACCTTTGGCTAATCTTTTCAACATATCACTACAAACTGGCATGGTGCCAGATAAGTGGAAAATGGCAAATGTGATACCTATTTTCAAAACAGGTGACAGGTCCTTAGCTTCGAACTATAGACCAATAAGCCTAACCTCCATAGTGGGAAAATTTATGGAATCAATAATTGCCGAGACAGTTCGTAGCCACCTTGAAAAGCATAAATTAATCAACGAATCTCAGCATGGTTTTACAAAGGGGCGTTCCTGCCTTACGAATTTATTAACTTTTTTCACTAAGGTATTTGAGGAGGTAGATCATGGTAATGAACATGATATTGTGTATATGGACTTCAGTAAGGCTTTTGACAGGGTCCCACATCAGAGACTATTGAGGAAAATTAAAGCACATGGAATAGGAGGAGAAATTTTTTCCTGGATAGAGGCATGGTTGACAAATAGGCAGCAGAGAGTTTGCATAAATGGGGAGAAATCAGAGTGGGGAAGCGTCACGAGCGGTGTTCCACAGGGGTCAGTGTTGGGCCCCCTGCTGTTCACAATCTACATAAACGACATAGATGAGGGCACAAAGAGCGACATCGGCAAGTTTGCCGATGACACCAAAATAGGCCGTCGAATTCATTCTGACGAGGACATTCGAGCACTCCAGGAAGATTTGAATAGACTGATGCAGTGGTCGGAGAAGTGGCAGATGCAGTTTAATATAGACAAATGCAAAGTTCTAAATGTTGGACAGGACAATAACCATGCCACATATAAACTAAATAATGTAGATCTTAATATTACGGATTGCGAAAAAGATTTAGGAGTTCTGGTTAGCAGTAATCTGAAACCAAGACAACAGTGCATAAGTGTTCGCAATAAAGCTAATAGAATCCTTGGCTTCATATCAAGAAGCATAAATAATAGGAGTCCTCAGGTTGTTCTTCAACTCTATACATCCTTGGTTAGGCCTCATTTAGATTATGCTGCACAGTTTTGGTCACCGTATTACAGAATGGATATAAATTCTCTGGAAAATGTACAAAGGAGGATGACAAAGATGATCCCATGTATCAGAAACCTTCCCTATGAGGATAGACTAAGGGCCCTGAAACTGCACTCTCTAGAAAGACGTAGAATTAGGGGGGATATGATTGAGGTTTATAAGTGGAAGACAGGAATAAATAAAGGGGATGTAAATAGTGTGCTGAAAATATCTAGCCTAGACAGGACTCGCAGCAATGGTTTTAAGTTGGAAAAATTCAGATTCAGGAGGGATATAGGAAAGTACTGGTTTGGTAATAGAGTTGTGGATGAGTGGAACAAACTCCCAAGTACCGTTATAGAGGCCAGAACGTTGTGTAGCTTTAAAAATAGGTTGGATAAATACATGAGTAGATGTGGGTGGGTGTGAGTTGGACCTGATAGCTTGTGCTAACAGGTCGGTTGCCGTGTTCCTCCCTTAAGTCAATGTGACCTGACCTGACTAGGTTGGGTGCATTGGCTTAAGCCGGTAGGGACTTGGACCTGCCTCGCATGGGCCAGTAGGCCTTCTGCAGTGTTCCTTCGTTCTTATGTTCTTATGTTCTTATCTCGAAGACAACGAAGGGGACGGGAATCACTAGTGGAAGTTAAGATGACAGGTCCATCTGCAATCAAACCCTTCTCGCTCAAAGAGTGAGAAGGGTTTGAATCCCGTCCCCTTCATTGTCTTAGATATCTTTCACTTCACCTTCGACAACATTTAAGACTCCATTATTATGCTTCGACTTCGTATCTTTTCAGACCATGGAGCTGAATTCTTCTCCAAGCTGAGTGACTGACCCCCTCAAACATTATTTTTCCAAGGCTGTTCCTGTTGCCTCCGTATGTGACTGAAGACTATTGTGTAGGCGAAAGGTTTCAACACTAAAGATACCTAACTGTTGCACATGTGTCTTAATCATCAACCTGTCGGTATTTTATACATTTTCGTCATAATTATCATTCGACGTTTTACGAGGACCTCTAAGCCATATACCAGGTCCTCAGAGGCCAGGGTTGACAGTGTTGCTGCTGGGAATGAGTGCCTCTTAATCGGGAGGGGGAAGGGAGCTAGAAGTCTGTCTTGTTATTGAACAGGAGCACAAATATGCCTGAATACAGGATGACATTAACGAAGCTTTTGGGAAACAACACAACTCCAACTCACGATTAACAGCGTGGAACGAAGCCATTTATCGTTCATGGAGAACCATAATTTGAAGCTTCATCTGAGAACTTGCAGACACCATAAAACAAGACCATGAGACGTTCACTTTAGCTCACATTATTGTACTCGTAAAGAAAGCTATCGTAGGCTGGAAGGCCTGCACAATCTTAACACACTGGAAGACAATTCAAGCTTTTACAATCTGTAAATCTGTAAACCCGGAAATTGTAGCAGGCCGTCAGTGGGTGAAATTAATAAAAACCGTTATTACAATTAGTACTTCACTAATTAGAGCTGCAATAATCATGCGCTTGATTGTAATATTAACAGTGGAGCTTCTCATTAGTTCTTAAGCTCTTGTAATACCTCTGAAGTTTTAATTTTATACAGATGACATTTAATAAGCTGCATAATATTCATTTCACTGCAACCTGAGCGAACGAGGGAGATGCGTTAAGCCAAAGGAAGGAATCACTGTACTAAAGTAAGCCAGTTACAGTTTCTCTCAGTACCGCGAGACCAGCGCAAGTCACACACACACACACACACACACACACACACACACACACACACACCCACACACACACACACACACACACACACATACCAGAAGCTCGGACTCGACCCCCGCAACCTCAACTAGGTGAGTACACACACACAATTCATATGCGGCACTGCAAACAGCATTAGTTTACACTGATGTGGTTCTGCAAACAGCATTAGTTTACACTGATGTGGTTCTGCAAACAGCATTAGTTTACACTGATGTGGTTCTGCAAACAGCATTAGTTTGCACTGATGTGGTTCTGCAAACAGCATTAGTTTACACTGATGTGGTTCTGCAAACAGCATTAGTTTGCACTGATGTGGTTCTGCAAACAGCATTAGTTTGCACTGATGTGGTTCTGCAAACAGCATTAGTTTACACTGATGTGGTTCTGCAAACAGCATTAGTTTGCACTGATGTGGTTCTGCAAACAGCATTAGTTTACACTGATGTGGTTCTGCAAACAGCATTAGTTTACACTGATGTGGTTCTGCAAACAGCATTAGTTTGCACTGATGTGGTTCTGCAAACAGCATTAGTTTGCACTGATGTGGTTCTGCAAACAGCATTAGTTTACATGATGTGGTTCTGCAAACAGCATTAGTTTGCACTGATGTGGTTCTGCAAACAGCATTAGTTTACATGATGTGGTTCTGCAAACAGCATTAGTTTGCACTGATGTGGTTCTGCAAACAGCATTAGTTTACACTGATGTGGTTCTGCAAACAGCATTAGTTTGCACTGATGTGGTTCTGCAAACAGCATTAGTTTGCACTGATGTGGTTCTGCAAACAGCATTAGTTTGCACTGATGTGGTTCTGCAAACAGCATTAGTTTACATGATGTGGTTCTGCAAACAGCATTAGTTTGCACTGATGTGGTTCTGCAAACAGCATTAGTTTACATGATGTGGTTCTGCAAACAGCATTAGTTTACATGATGTGGTTCTGCAAACAGCATTAGTTTACATGATGTGGTTCTGCAAACAGCATTAGTTTGCACTGCGAGTGCAGCTGTAGTTCAGTTCGATTAAATGGAAGGTCCATCTTGGAATGTAAGACTAACGAAATTTCATTACGAGTTTCCACACATGTATAATTACTACCAATTCAGAGTCATGTACTTATATATCTGTTATATCTATGTGACTCTGATGGGTTAGTATTATACCCCTTAAATTATTATTATAATCAAAAAGAAGCGCTAAGCCACAAGGGCTATATACCCCTTAAAGAATATCATTTCACATACACTTTTTAAATTACACCAAAGTGGTTGGGCCACTTACCTTTTATATCCTACCTCTCTCCCCCATCCCACCCTTTTCCAATATTTCCATCCTTACCCATCCTTCTTCCTTACCCATCTTACCAAAGCTCTGGTCATAAGAAGTTTCCACACACAGGTTTTTATACATATATGACAGACATATACAAGGCATCCCTAAATATTGTCGTAGATAAAGCAGATGAATATTGTACTTTATTTATGTGGCATCAAACAACTCATCACTAATATTAATGGTATACAGTATCGAGATGATGACATACACACACCTATCGCCTGCTCAGCAGGCTTTTTTTATAAATCTAATAACTGAAAGAAGTGAAGGGGTAATTTTAAAGTTGCCAGTTCCTTACTATTGATGGGAGTTCACTCCCTTATCACTGACATTTATTGGAACCAGAGGATAGGTGCAGCAGTTGAAGACAGTGCCACAGGTGAGCAAGAACCCGCTAGTGGAAGGAGGTCATGTCTACAAGTTATACCAACAAGTTAATGGATTAGATTAGTGTAAAACTCGGGGAATTTTTATTGACAAAACGTTGCCTGATAAGCTGCCTTTTCAAGCTTTTATACAGACAATTATTATACAGAAACACTGGAAAAAGTGAAGAAGTAATTTTTAACCTCGATATGTGCTTCTTAGCCCTTTTCTAAAGCAGGCATGACCGTAGAGGAGGAGAGGTGCAGCAGTTGAAGACAGTGTCACAAGTTGACAGGACCTACTAGTGGAAGTGGGACATACCCATAAACTAGGTCTCTAGTTGTTAGTAGTGATAGAAGAACTAATCCTCTGTACAAAGATTCCATGCTCCTTCCTCCATGTTCCTACCTTCGCCCCTACCTTCAGGCCCCTGCATTCAGGCTCCTGCCTTCAGGCTCCTGCCTTCAGGCTCCTGCCTTCAGGCCCCTGCCTTCAGGCCCCTGCCTTCAGGCCCCTGCCTTCAGGCTCCTGCCTTCAGGCTCCTGCCTTCAAATAGGTCAAAGTTAAGGGATTGAACACCTGTCGAGGCTAAGGAACTGAACACCTTCCATCAAGGCTAAGGAACTGAACACCTTCCATCAAGGCTAAGAAACTGAACACCTTCCATCATGGCTAAGAAACTGAACACCTTCCATCGAAGTTAAGAAACTGAACACCTTCCATCAAGGCTAAGAAACTGAACATTTTCCATCGAAGTTAAGAAACTGAACACCTTCCATCAAGGCTAAGAAACTGAACACCTTCCATCATGGCTAAGAAACTGAACACCTTCCATCGAAGTTAAGAAACTGAACACCTTCCTTCGAAGTTAAGAAACTGAACACCTTCCTTCAAGGCTAAGGAACTGAACACCTTCCATCAAGGCTAAGAAACTGAACACCTTCCATCAAGGCTAAGAAACTGAACATTTTCCATCGAAGTTAAGAAACTGAACACCTTCCATCAAGGCTAAGAAACTGAACACCTTCCATCATGGCTAAGGAACTGAACACCTTCCATCAAGGCTAAGAAACTGAACACCTTCCATCAAGGCTAAGAAACTGAACATTTTCCATCGAAGTTAAGAAACTGAACACCTTCCATCAAGGCTAAGAAACTGAACACCTTCCATCATGGCTAAGAAACTGAACACCTTCCATCGAAGTTAAGAAACTGAACACCTTCCATCAAGGCTAAGGAACTGAACACCTTCCATCAAGGCTAAGGAACTGAACACCTTCCATCAAGGCTAAGGAACTGAACACCTTCCATCAAGGCTAAGAAACTGAACACCTATAAATTTCCTCACCATTTCCACTGTCTCCAGAATTAAAGTCACATCTACGTTAGACTGAAAAATCCTACAGCACAGCGATAAGTCTCGTTAGAAAAATCAAATTTCACCTCTTCTTATCAACTTAAGTAGTAGCGCCTTCAGCTCACAATCAAAAGGTCCTGGGTTCAATTCCAGTAGGGTCGAGAGACAGTCCCCCTCCCCCCCGTCACAATGCTGCTGCTCTTCTAACAGCAAATAGTTACCCCTAGTACACTGTTTCGCATGCCCCGTGCCCCGTGGCATGGTGGCAAAAGCTCTCGCTTCACACGGTGAGGGTTCGGGTTCGATTCCCGGCGAAGGGGTGGAAACATTGGACGTGTTTCCTTACACCGGTTATCTATGTTCACTCATCAGTAAACTGGGTACCTGGGTGTTAGTGGACTGGTGTGGGTCGCATCCTGGGACAAAACTGACCTAATTGCGCTAAATGCTCAGCATAACAAGCGGCTTTCTATATAGTAGTATGTCATTGATGTCAGCTATGGTCTGTATACCTTGTATATGTACTTGTAGTAAATGAAGATATTATTATTATTCTCTGAGTGGTATTAAACTTCTAATAAGGTTGAACTTTGAACTGATAACAGTTCTTACCCTGTTAACTGAACCTTGTAAAAAGAATAGTGATTCAAGAAATCTTTTCACGATGCATTACACAATAACCTACACGTACCTGGAGGTGTTCCGGGGGTCAACGCCCCCACGGCACGGTCCATGACCAGTTAATTCTCCAAGTCAGACCGAAACTTAGGGTTATTTGTGTATTGTTCCACTCTCTCTCTTGTGATTGTTCTTTATCAGGATGTGCCTAATAATACTCATACGGGGGATGTGCCTAACAATATCAGGATGTTCCTAATAATACTCATACGGGGGATGTGCCTAATAATACTCATACGGGGGATGTGCCTAATAATACTCACACGGGGGACATTTTGGGATCTGGCTGAGTAGTCAAAGTACTGTGTACTTTGATCCAGAGTGTACAAGTTTGAATCCTGCTGTGGACAAATATTTGTATATACCGTTTTAAAATATAATACTTTACATCACCATCTCTCCACACTCCTCCAAGCTAGAAATTCATACTCAACTCAAGAAGGAAACAAGTCGACTTAAGAGGCACCTACGTTCCCCCGTCTTCTAATCACATGTTCATTTTTCCACTTTAATCTACCTTGTCCATAATTATTATCGCATTTCCTTTGTCTGTTTTCGTAAGGTGAAATCCAGGATCTTTCCTTAATTCACGGTATAACTTAACAAATTTTTGATGACAATTGTTATTGTTATTAGAAGACAACACAATTGTTATTAGAAGGCAAGGGTACATACGTGCCCCTTAAGAAATTTATGGGTAGACACTTCTACCTGGATAACCTCCAAGAAATTACGACCTCCAAAAGTAAAATAGGGCAAGTAATTTATTGAGAAGATAATAGCATAATGCCAGAGGCCAATATGTCTTTCATGAAGGGGAATTGAAACTCGGCCAAATTGAAGGTGATTATAGGGAAAGTTTTCCCAAACTTTGAGATTTCTAAACGTAGCAGTGTCCTGGGAATGAGTTAGGGAGCACAGAGAAAAATAGAGATAGTCACGGAGTCTCAAGCAATCTAATAATTTTCAACAGTAACATGGAGTCTGAAATATAATAATTAGCAAAAGAATCACTAAATATACTGTAGCTTGCCAACAGAGGTTTCACTTATTCCTTCAACTTGCCATAGCATGTAATAATGTTGTTATAATTACAGAATGTGTTAGGCAAAATAACACAGGTGTAAACAAACCATACCATGGGTGGGATTAGAACCCACGATCAGAGAGTCACAAAGCTCCACACCGTCGTGGGTTCTAATCCCACTCGTTGTGTGGTTTGTTTGCAATCGTGTCATTACGAATTTGTGAGTCATGAAACACAGGTGTAACTAAAGTTAAGTTTTTTTATGGCGACGATTAAGTCTTCAAGAGCTTTGTCTAGTCCTTACAAACAATAGGAGGACACAGGTTTATATATAAGAAAGAAGTGGAATGCATAATCATGCGTTGCACCTCACTAATATATATACAGTAAGATGACAGTATACAGGTGATATCACAATATTTAGAACCACCACCGTGACAAAAAACAGCAAAATTCTAAGCTGTATTGTTTGTAGGGTTTTAACAAAGCTCCTGGAGACCGAGAAGTTTTATTATTATTATTAACACAACGGCCGTTTCCCACCGAGGTAGGTGACCCGAAAAAAGAAAAAATTATCATTCACTCCATCACTGTCTTGCCAGAGGCGTACTTACACTACAGTTATAAAACTGCAACATTAACACCTCTCCTTCAGAGTGCAGACACTGTACTTCCCATCTCTGGGACTCAAGTCCGGCCTGCCGGTTTCCCTGAATCCCTTCGTAAATATTTCCCTTCTCCAACTCCAACAGCACGTCAAATCTAAAATCCATTTGTCTCCACTCGCTCCTAATACGCTCACGCATGCTTTCCGGAAGTCCAAGCCCCTTACACGCAAAACCTCCTTTACCCCATCCCTCCAACCTTTCCTAGGCCGCGTTCCCTCCACTACAGATTTATACACTCTCGAAGTCAATCGTTTCAACCTCTCTACATGTCCGAACCACCTCAACAACCCCTCATTAGCCCTCTGGATAATAGTTTTTGGTAGTTCCGCACCTCATCCTAATTTCCAAACTACGAATTTTCTGCATTATATTCACATCACACATTGCCCTCAGACATGACATCTCCACTGCTTCCAGCCTTCTCCTTGTTGCAACATTCACCACCCATGCTTCACACCCATATAAAAGCGTTGGTATAACTATACTCTCAAACATTCCCCTCTGTTTCCATTGACAAAGTTCTTTGTCTCCACAGACTCCTCAGTGCACCACTCACATTTTTCCCCTTGTCATTTCTATGATTTACCTCATCTTTAATAGACCCACCTGCTGACACGTCTACTCCTAAATATCTGAATACATTCACCTCCTCCATACTCTTTCCCTCCAATCTGATATCCAATCTTTCGTTACCTAATTTTTTATCATCTCCTTACTCTTTCCTATATTCACTTTTAATTTTCTTCTTTTACATACCCTACCAAATTCATCCACCAACCTCTGCAACTTTTCTTCATAGTCTCCCAAAAGCACAGTGTCATCAGCAAAGAGTAACTGTGACAACTCCCACTTTGTGTTAAATTCTTTATTTTTTAACTCCACACCTCTTGCCAACACCCGAGCATTCCCTTCTCTTACAACCCCCATCTATAAATATGTTGAACCACGGTGACGTCACAAATCCTTGTCTAAGGCCTACTTTTACTGGGAAATAATCTTCCTCTCTCCTATATACTCTAACCCGAGACTCACTATCCTCATAAAAATTCTTCATTCCTTTCAGCAATCTCCCTCCTATAACATACACCTGCAACATCTGCCACACTGCATCCCTATCCACCCTGTCATACGTCTTTTCCAAATCCATAAATCCCACTAAAACCTCCTTACTCTTACCTAAATACTGTTCACCTGTATGTTTCACTGTAAACACTTAGTCCACACACCCCGTACCCTTCCTAAAGCCTCATAGTTCATCTGCTACCCTACTCTCCGTCTTACTCTTATTTCAATAATAACTCTACCATACCACAATAAAAATGTCAATGTTGGTAGAATTACCGACAATATGTAAAGTAAAAGGACACAAGTGCAACTAATGTGACATTTTGTTGTGGCAACACCCGCCTCTATGAACACATTTACGCATGTAGGAACGATAACTTGAACAACGCCTGTGTACAACACCGAAATTCCACCAATCATCTCATGAAATTCAGGGACGGCCAATTAGTGATCAAAGAAACTAATTTCCGCATACGCAAGTGCCTCGAATCAGCACTGATCGCTGTCTCGAATACAATTAAACAAAACAACGGCAGTTTCACCATCTCTGAAGTCTTAGCAAGAATCCTCCTGAAAACAGTAAACCCTGCCATCACATAGAGACTATGTGATGGCAGAGAGTGAACACTGAAACAAGCTGCCTCTATCCAGTCTATATTTGTCCAACCTATTTTTATGTTACCCAAGTAATAACTTTTATATCCTTTTACTCATGTACGAATTAATTGCTCTACCATATTGTATTACTACTACAACTTTTGGCACTACTACTACCACCACTAGTGAGCATCGAAATGGTACCTCACTAGTATTGCACCTCACTCTGAGCCTTTATATACCCTCGGTGTCCATATACTGTTTGTATAGGCTTGACAAAGCTCCTGGAGAGCGAAACGTTGCCACAATAAAATGTCACATTAGTTGCACAAGTGGCCTTTTACCTTGGTATAGCTTCACCAGTAGTAACAAAATTTTATAATTAAGCTAGGAAGCATTATCGACAGATGAAATGTTTCCTCATCATACAATTTCTTTCAAAAAGTTTTCTGAGTACACCAGATATAATAACTAAGACAACTTAGCAAGGTTGGGATACCCTACATTCCGCGTATTTCCTGTCATGCATCTACTCTGGTCATTGACGTATTAGCTTAAATAAGCAGATCTGAAAGAAGCTTTTTTACTTTAAATATCACCCTTGAGAACAAGAACTTCACTCTAGCTTCAGTAGGAAAATATTGCGTTTTAGGCTAAGCTATGTATAATACTTTCACTAAGTACTTAATATTCACAAATATAACAAACTGTGATTTAACAGTAAAAGTTCTCCAAATGGTATGTGCGTTTTTCTCACTAACGTCATCTAATTTAAACGTACTTTTACTTAATCGAAATTAACGAAATTAACCACTACATCTATGTTGAAGGATGGGAAGGAACGTGAGGTAGGACAGATATTAAAAAAAAAAGAGCAACAGTGTTGTCTATGTACAGAAGGTGGCGTAAGAGATACAGAAGACTCTTGCCAAATCTGTACCTACAATACACGTCTATGCCATTAAGAAGTATCCAGCAGGTCAGTTGTCACACAGAGTGTGACAACTGACAAGCTGTTCCTCAATAATAACAGCCCAAGTCAATGTTAGTTAAGAGCTTCACTTACGAACACAGATTTCTTGAGGAACAATGACAGTACAACTTAGTGTTGTCAAGAACTTAGGAATATGTCGACTCAAAGGATATAAAGATAAGTGATACAAGTAAATGATACAAAATGTCTGTGTTATATTCATATGTTATTATATCACAAGATAATTAAGATGTAGGGATACAGTTATTAAGCTTCTCTGTGTCAGAGTCACTCTTTATGGATTTCCTCTTACTACTACCACCAGTACTACTACCATCACTTACTACCACCACCAGTACTACTACCATCACTTACTACTACCACCAGTACTACTACCATCACTTACTACTACCACCAGTACTACTACCATCACTTACTACTACCACCAGTACTACTACCATCACTTACTACTACCACCAGTACTACTACCATCACTTACTACTACCACCAGTACTACTACCATCACTTACTACTACCACCAGTACTACTACCATCACTTACTACTACCACCAGTACTACTACCATCACTTACTACTACCACCAGTACTACTACCATCACTTACTACTACCACCAGTACTACTACCATCACTTACTACTACCACCAGTACTACTACCATCACTTACTACTACCACCAGTACTACTACCATCACTTACTACTACCACCAGTACTACTACCATCACTTACTACTACCACCAGTACTACTACCACTCTACTTACTACTACCATCCACTACTACCACCAGTAGTACTACCATCACTTACTACTACCACCAGTACTACTACCATCACTTACTACTACCACCAGTACTACTACCATCACTTACTACTACCACCAGTACTACTACCATCACTTACTACTACCACCAGTACTACTACCATCACTACTACCACCAGTACTACTACCATCACTTACTACTACCACCAGTACTACTACCACCACTTACTACTACCACCAGTACTACTACCACCACTTACTACTACCACCAGTACTACTACCACCAGTACTACTACCACCACTTACTACTACCACCAGTACTACTACCACCACTTACTACTACCACCAGTACTACTACCAACACTTACTAATACCACCACCACTTCTACCACCAGTACTACTACCAACACTTACTACGACCACCACTTACTACCACCAGTACTACTACCACCACTTACTACCACCACTTACTACTACCACCAGTACTACTACCACCACTTACTACCACTAGTACTACTACCACCACCACTTACTACTACCACTAGTACTACTACCACCACCACTTACTACTACCACCACCAGTACTACTACCACCACTTACTACTACCACTAGTACTACTACCACCACCACTTACTACTACCACCACCAGTACTACTACCACCACTTACTACTACCACCAGTACTACTACAACTTACTACTACCACCAGTACTACCACCACCCGTACTACCACCACCCGTACTACAACAACTTACTACTACCATCAGTACTATTACCACCAGTACTACTACTGCTACTATCAGTACTACTACCACCCGTACTACTACTACCACCAGTACTACTACAACTTACTACCACCACCAGTCCTACTACCATTTACAACTACCACCAGTACTATCACCATTTACAACTACCACCAGTACTACCACCATTTACAATTACCACCAGTACTATCACCATTTACTACTACCACCATTACTACTACCATTTACAACTACCACCAGTACGGCTACCACTTACTACTACCACTACCAGTATTATTACCTCTACCATTACTCCAATTCCCTCTTTCCTACCCCCCCCCTCCTTTCGTATATATACTGGCTTCCTCACCTCTGTTATTGTGACCTGTAAATGGTCCAAGTTGACCCAAACGTCGTCATAAGCCTGCCGCCTCTCTCCCTCTCTCCCTCCTTCCCCCCTCCCTCTCTCTCCTTCCCCTCTCTCTCTCTCTCTCTCTCTCTCTCCTTCCCCTCCTCTCTCTCTCTCTCTCTCTCTCTCTCCTTCCCCTCCTCTCTCTCTCTCTCTCCTTCCCCTCTCCTCTCTCTCTCTCTCCTTCCCCCCTCTCTCTCTCTCCCTCTCTCTCTCTCTCCTTCCCCCCTCTCTCTCTCTCTCTCTCCTTCCCCTACTCTCTCTCTCTCTCTCCTTCCCCTACTCTCTCTCTCTCTCTCCTTCCCCTACTCTCTCTCTCTCCTTCCCCTACTCTCTCTCTCCTTCCCCTACTCTCTCTCTCCTTCCCCTACTCTCTCTCTCTCCTTCCCCTACTCTCTCTCTCCACCCCTCTCTCGCTCTCTTTCCCCCCTCTCTCTGTCTCCCTCCCCCCTTCTCTCTCCTTCCCCTCATCTCTCTCCTCCCTCCATCTCTCTCCTCCCCCATCTCTCTCCTCCCCCATCTCTCTCCTCCCCCTCTCTCTCCTCCCCCCTCTCTCATGTGCGGGTTGTGTACAATTCCCAAGTATACCAGGTGACAGTCCCCAGCAGTTTATTCAATAATCTTGTACATAAGCAGTAAAAGTTACTATGGTTCACCCAGGACAATCCTACAAGGTACCTCAGTCCAGAAATAAATCTGCTAACACATTACCTGCTGTTAAGTAGCAGTAAGGTCCTTGATGACGGTCTCTTGTCAGGTTCTTGATCATGGTCTGTTGCAAGGTCCTTGATCACTGTTGCAAGGTCCTTGATCACCGTCTATCGCTCACACGTAAAAGAGAAAACTACTCACACTGTACACAACTAATCCCACAATATTTGAGTACAAAGCTAAGATGCATAGATACGATGTCAGCTGCGCGCAAAAATACGAACATCCAGACACAGTGAAGAGGCGGGGCCAGGAGTTAGGACTCGACCCCTGCAACCTCAAATAGGTGAGTACAACTAGGTGAGTACACTGCAGGCCGAATATACCACAAATGACTCTTATGTAACACTCCAGTTCCTTATCCTGTCCAGTCTATATCATAGGTTTGTCTAATATCACCGCCTGACAGTTTGTTTTTCCGTGTTTCTCTAGGTATTCCATAGTGAGGTTACTGAGGACAACAAGCTAACAGACTGCCTTCAGCAAGCACCTCAGGTCAACTACAGTCCCAGGCTTCACACTCACCCGAGGCTTCAGTTTCACAAACCAGGTAGCGGGTAGTCTGTTCCACACCTTTTATTGTACAGCAATAAAGGAATGGAACAGACTACCCGCACATGTCAAAGCCAGTCATAGCGTGAACCAGTTCAAGAAGAGTGCCAAAAGGTGTCTGATGAATGTAGCTACAGAAAGGGAAGGGAATGATTTTCTATTTTTTAGCTAACATACGTGTAAATTTTTACCTTATTCCTTGTAATGACCCTCGTATTGTAGATAGTCTTAATGACCTTGGTGTAGCAGATAGTCTTTTTAGTATGATAATAAGATGTTATCTTCATTGTAGAATAATAAGAAAATATTATAACCTTTATACTATAATAATAAGGTAAAAGGACCCCAATGGAAATAAGTCACTCTGTCTGACTTTTTTGGGTTATCCTAGGTTCTCTACACACATGCTGCTATGTATGATAATTCTATGTAACTGTATTTGTGTATACCTGAATAAACTTACTTACTTTACTTACTTACTTACTAAAATGTATTGGTTCACAGCTCGTAGACAGTGGTTTAACGACGTTGGTTCCCGAAACACTCATTAGTGCGGCACACACACACACACACACACACACACACACACACACACACACACACACACACATCAGTGTGGTAAAGACACACCCACTAGCATACTAGTATAATATACACACCCAACAGATTCTTACAAAGCAATTACTGGAGCATACACACCTATCAGTGTGGTACAACTATAATAGCATATACACCCACCAGTGTACTACAAAGCAACTAGTATAGTATACACACACTCACCAGTGTGGTACAAAGCAACTGGTATAGTATACACACCCACCAGTGTGGTACAAAACAACTAGTATAGTATACACACCCACCAGTGTGGTACAAAGCAACTACTATAGCATACACACCCACCAGTGTGGTACAACTAGTATAGCATACACACCCACCAGTGTGGTACAACTAGTATAGCATACACACCAGTGTGGTACAAATCAACTAGTACAGCATACACACTCTACCAGTGTGGTACAAAGCAACTAGTAAAGAATACACACCCACAAGTGTGGTACAAAGCAACTAGTATAGTATACACACCCACAAGTGTGGTACAAAGCAACTATATTATACACACCCACAAGTGTGGTACAAAGCAACTATAGTATACACACCCACAAATGTGGTACAAAGCAACTAGTATAGTATACACACCCACCAGTGTGGTACAAAGCAACTGTTATAGCACACACACCCACCAGCGTGGTACAAAACAACTAGTATAGCACACACACCCACCAATGTGGTACAAAACAACTAGTATAGCATACACCCACCAGCGTGGTACAAAACAACTAGTATAGTACACACACCCACCAATGTGGTACAAAACAACTAGTATAGCATACACACCCACCAGTGTGGTACAAAACAACTAGTATAGCATACACACCCACCAGCGTGGTACAAAACAGCTAGTATAGCATACACATCCACCAGCGTGGTACAAAGCAACTATTAAAGCATACACACTCACCAGTGTGGTACAAAACAACTAGTATAGCATACATTCCCACCAGTGTGGTACAAAGCAACTAGTATAGCACGCACACCCACCAGTGTGGTACAAAACAACTAGTATTGCACACACACACCCACCAGTGTGGTACAAAGCAACTAGTATAGCATGCACACCCACCAGTGTGGTACAAAACTAGTATAGCATACACACCCACCAGTGTGGTACAAAACCACTAGTATAGCACATACACCCACCAGTGTGGTACAAAACAACTAGTATAGCATACACACCCACCAGTGTGGTGCAAAACAACTAGTATAGCATACACACCCACCAGTGTGGTACAAAACAACTAGTATAGCATACACACCCACCAGTGTGGTACAAAACAACTAGTATAGCATACACACCCACCAGTGTGGTACAAAACAACTAGTATAGCATACACACCCACCAGTGTGGTATAAAACAACTAGTATAGCATACCATACATGTTGTCTAGATGATGAATGACTCACTAGTCTACCAGATGGGCAGAGATATACATTATTCCGATAAATAAATACCAAGATCGGGCTTTACTGTATTATAAAGTCATCTTGTTGTATTGTAGTTAGAGATCATTCACTCTTGTTGCTCATTAAGTCCGCAATTCACCTGTAAATTAACAAAGGGCGATTTTAAACAAATTAGAGTAACGTAAAATTCTCAGTGTACAACCTGTGAACAACTCACTTTTTTAGACAAACTGTTAATATTAGTGTTATCCTATTATAATTATTAATTATAATAGTAATAATTATCATTTTATTATACTCAAGTGAAACACTAAGTCATTAGGGTCGTACTCTCTTGGGGAATGGAAAGCAGTCACGTATGAAGCGAGGTAGGGGAGAGTAACTCCCATTTCCAAGATCAAAAGCCTTTTAGCAGCCTCAGATATACCCCTCCTTGAAGAGATGAGCCGTCATGCAAATGTAGTGGTCACGTTTTGATGCAAGGAAGGGGAAAGCAGTTCCAATTTCCTAGATCAAAAGCCGTTTGCCAGCCTCAAATGTACCCCTCCTTGAAGAGACGAGCCGTCATGCAAATGTGGTGGTAATGCTGGAATTGTTGAGTCGGGAGATTGTCTGATGAGGGCAGATATAGGACCTTGGTGATCTTGTCTTGTGTCGTACACCAGACCCTGGCAGACTCTCTGACGAGGGAAGTCATGTAGCCATCAATTGGTCAAGGAGACGAGAGCAGTGAACACCACCAGCTCACTTAACCCGAGCTACAAATAGCACACATGCAGTTCCTTGATTTCTGGCCCCCACAAGCCTCTGCAGCAATCCGAACCCAACCCGCCTCAGTACACAATCCAATCTCACAGGATGTATAACTACGGTGAGGTGTATTTCTCTCTGCGTATATATGCTGAGGGCTTACTTTAATCCCTATTTTATGGATTAAAATATTTTTGTTGGGTGGTGGAAAGGTCACACGCAACTGTATTGACCATAATGTATATGACAGACTATAAAACCTCAATTACAACCAACTTGATGCTATATTTATAATAATTTATTTTATTTATAATATTATTATTGCTTATATAATACGAACATAATAATCTGGCGTTGTGGGCAGGTTTTTTCTAGTAAGTTATGTAATAAATGTAAATGATTAAAGATTTTCTTTTACTTTGGCAATTCTTACGATGGTTTCTCAAATCTTTTTCCCTGCATTCCCTTGTCAGGAGGTGAGTGTGGGGGACTCTCACCCCCTGCACCCACCTTGAGTGATAAATAATACAATAATTATGGTGTAAATTTCTTTCATCTAATATTATATTGCTAATGTAACTTTTGTTAATAACTAAAACAAAAAAATATACTTTACAGCATTAGCTGTCTTATATCTTTTGCTACATAAATAAGCACGATGTAACAACTACACTAAACTGTGCTTAAAAAATTGAAGAGTTTAGATTGGTTACTCGCACTGTTGAACTGGTTTTTCACTTGTTTTCTGGGGAGTTTGGTAATCCCGTAGACGCCTGCTATTGCAACTGCAGTGCCTACTTTGTTTTCTCTCTGTGGAGACATCATAGAGGAAGCACCTTTCCTGTCTGTCTGGGAGAGCGGTGTTCTCTGCCCATGTTACGTAAACTGATTTCTGGTAGGTATGTATCCATTGGTGAACTGGATCATACATCTTAAGAACATAAGAAAGGAGGAACACTGCAGCACGCCTGTTGGCCCATACTAGGCAGGTCCTTAACAATCCATCAATCGTTGCAAACTGAGCAACTGTTCACACAGCTGTATTTAGAACTTTCGATTTCTGACATTTTATGAGGTTCTGTCGTGACTAGGCTTAAGGTTCCGAGTTGTTCTGGACCTGCCTTGCTCTGACTGGTATCTACGCAGTTTAAATCTGATATTCAAGCATTCACTGTCTAGACATTTTATATTAATTCTCATCACCTTACTCTTTTTTTTAAAGTTCACTTTTAATTTCTTTCTTTTACATACCTTCCTGACTCCATCCACAATCCTTTGTAACTTGTCTTCAGAAACCCTTAAAATTACTGTGTCAGAAGCAAAAATCAAGGTTAACATGTCCTTTGTGTCAGATATATTGACTTCCAATCACACACTTTCCCGGCGCCCTTGTGTTCACTTCTTTCAAATTCCCGTCGAAAAAACAAAAGAAGTTGAACAAGCTTGTTAAGCGTCCCAGTCTATGTTCTGCTTTTACTGGGAAATAGCAGCTAGCACTCAGATCACGAGTGTCATAACATAGCACTCAGATCACCAGTGTCACAACAGAGCACTCAGATCACGAGTGTCATAACATAGCACTCAGATCACGGGCGTCATAACATAGCACTCAGATCACGGGCGTCACAACATAGCACTCAGATCACGAGTGTCACAATATAACACTCAGATCACGACCGTCACAACATAGCACTCACATCACGAGTGTCACAATATAACACTCAGATCACGAGTGTCACAACATAGCACTCAGATCACGAGCGTCACAACATAGCACTCAGATCACTAGCGTCACAACATAGCGCTCAGATCACGAGTGTCACAATATAACACTCAGATCACGACCGTCACAACATAGCACTCAGATCTCGAGTATCACAACAGAGCACTCAGATCACGAGCATCACAACATAGCACTCAGATCACGAGTGTCACAACAGAGCACTCAGATCTCGAGTGTCACAACATAGCACTCAGATCACGAGCGTCACAACAGAGCACTCAGATCACGAGCGTCACAACATAGCACTCAGATCACAAGCGTCACAACATAGCACTCAGATCACAAGCGTCACAACATAGCACTCAGATCACGAGTGTCACAACATAGCACTCAGATCACAAGCGTCACAACATAGCACTCAGATCACAAGCGTCACAACATAGCACTCAGATCACGAGCATCACAACATAGCACTCAGATCACGAGCATCACAATATAACACTCAGATAACATAACCTAACTCGGGACACATAACCTCACCTAACATCTCTGTATCAAAACTGTTAATTACTCATAGCAACTTACCTTCTGTTCCATACATTTACAATGTCTGCCACACGGTTCCCTATCCACCCTATTATATGCCTAATCTGAATCCATAAATGAAACAAGCAGCTGTTTATCCTTATCTAAGTACTGCTTACTTATATACATCAATGTAAACACTTGGTCTCCACATTTCCTAACCCTTTTAAATCTCCTCTGCCATCTTACTTTCTGTCTTATATCAAACCCTTTTTTTTTAATTAATTAATTTATTTATTTATTATTAATTTGGACATGATACACAGAAGTATTAAGAAATACAGTGGTTAAGTGTAACATGTCAAAGCCCCTTGTATGTAGAGCATTATGGGCAGGCTTAAAATTAACTTAAGATTAACTAAGCATTGATATATTCAGTGGTAAACATTATAGTAAACAAATAACAATTAAGCACAAATGAGTATAACAAAGACAGGTCATATGGTCATTTACTGTGTTGCTGAGCATTCAATAGAATGAAGTATTCTGTTAGGTAATGTAATTAAAAAAAAAAGTTAGATAGGGTCACAGGTTAAACATTTATGAGATACAATTATTCAGTATTTATTTAGTTGTAAGTGATTTTTAAGAAGAGTCTTGAATTTATAAACAGTGTTTCTTTTATATTCACAGGTAATGAATTCGATTTTTGGGCGTTTTATAATAATTCTACGGTAAACTTTAAAAGTTATGTACTCAGTAGGCTTATTCCCATATAAATAGTGCATTTTGTCTTGTCCCATTTTTTCCATTATACAAGGGAACTATGGATGCACACTGCCAATCCTTTGACAGAGGACATACATTAAACACGCATATATTAAACAAACATACCAACCAATACAACACTATATCCAAAACTGCTTTTAATATCTCTGCCTTAACACAATATATCCCAACCATTTTATCCTTTCATTCTATTCACTGCATCATACACTTCTCTCCACACCCACCTCAGGCTCCTCCTAATTCCTATACGATAAATTAGACACTATTCACTATTCTTCTGTGTACTGGACTGATGAAGCCACCGTGTGGCGAATCGTTTCCACAGTAAAGATACCCAAGTGTAGCACATGTGTTTAATTTATCAGTTTGTTGGTTCTCCGAAGCATTTAACTACATTCCTATACGATGTTATCCGTCCCTGCACCATGCATGAAATCACTGCCCTCCCTTCATCACTAACATTCAGACATTCGTCGAAATATCCTCTCTGTTTTTCCAGTACCTCCACCTCCCCGGCTTACATCTTCCCTCTTACGTTCTTACCTGCTAAATCCCCAGTTTCCTGCCTCATTGATCTTTCAGCTTCTTATTCTCAGCAAAGTTTGGAGAAAAAGACTCACCTATTTTGTATTATAAGATAAATACTTATTTTTATCCAATTTATCACCTTGATAATTCGAGGTATTCCAAACTGAAAAGATCCTTTAGATGAAAATTCTACTCTTGCTTAACCTTTAGGTATCACCTACTTCCACCTGTGGATCTGTCTATTGCTTCACCTCACCTGTCTATAGTATATAAGCTCTTTCTTCGCACATATGCTGTATTTTTCACACTGATAGACTGATTACTCCGACTTCAGTCTGAGGGACTGATTATCTCAAACTCCTGAAATTCACCACTATTCTTTGTATTGAACAAAAAGGCACAATACCGTAACTGGAACAATAAGCAAATAACTCATAAGTAGAGGAGAGAGTAATTTGTGCCATAAGAAATATAAACGGGAGTGAAGGGAGGCAAAGTATTAATAGTAGAAAAGTAGACAGAAGAAGCAGAAATAGTAAAGGAGTGGTAGTCGTAGTAGTAGAAGTGGGGTTTGTCTAAGGACGAGAAAAAGGAGCACTGCAGGAGAGCTACGGGCCCACAAGGGGTATGACCAAAACCACGGGAAAAGGGGGAGGAACTGGAGGGCAGAACACGCTAGATAGAAACATGGAAAACAAAGAAATATGAAAAAAAGGAAAGAAGAGGTAAGGAGATAAAGGAGAATATCATATCATGAGTATTCTAAAGTTTGTAGCATTTGACATTCTAAAGAGAAAGGTAAGCATTTACAAAGACTAAGCCAGGACTAAGATTCATACAAGGAAAGTTGTGTAAGCGATGCCTCAACAAGACGACAGCTGTGAAGGCTAGAAGTAGGATAAAGAGTTCTGACAGAGCACCAGTCAATAGGATGACTAATCTCTGACATGACAGAAATGGCATTATTAAAGTCGGCGAGTCTAACACTCATTTGTACTCTTTAAGTCTGTCAGACAGAGAACGGCCAGTTTCTCCAAGGTACTGAAGAGGAACACGAAACAGTAGATACCAGGAGCATTTATAGCGGGAGGAGAGGTACGAACTAGATTACTGCGAAGGGTGTTTAATCTGGCGAAAAGTAAGTTTCATATACAAGGAACGGAGAGTTGTGGAGATTAGAAAGACTGGAAACGTAGGGAAGGCAGAGAACACGAGATTTCCCAGTCGTAGAGATTTTGGGAGAGAAGAAACTTCGTTTGGCACGTGAGAAGGCAGTTTATGAAGTCGGAAGGGTAGCCAAAAGGAGATAACGAATTGCAAAGAGTGGAAATTTCCAAGTCAAGGAACTGAGGGTCACAAATGCGGAGGTCACTGAGAAACAGAGAAATGAAAACACTTTTCTTGACAGAGGGAACATGGTAAGAAAAGTAGTGAATGTACATGTCACTTTGTATAGGCTTGCGATAAATGAAAAGGGAAAGCCTGTAGCCGAGCGGTGGACATGTACGTCAAGGAAACAAAAAGCTAGATTCCCACTCAGCTTTAAACTTAATAGAAGGAGTAAGATAGTTAAAGACATCGAGAAATTGTTGGAAGAGACTAGAGTGATGAAAATTACACATGTACAACATCTGGGTATCTTCATTGTAGATGTTTCGCCGTTCAGTGGCTTTATCAATAGAGATTCAAGGCCATAATTGGAAAACAGTAGAACTATATACAAAAGATGAGATAATCAGTCCCTCAGCCTTGGAGTTGGTGAAGAGCACCGTAGTCGTGAGGAGTCTGGAGCACAGGCCAAAAAAAATAAGATCAAAGAGAGTATAAGTAAGACCCTTATGGGGCGAGTGGGAAGTGGGGATAGGAGAAGAATAAGCTAGCGAGAGGAAGAGGTTGTGAGTGAGAGGGATAGTACCAGAGCTTAAGCCAGTTGCTAGGTCGATTGTGGTTCAGGAGGTCAGGAGACTGGGCTTGGCGAGGATGGCTGATAAGGCAGTGGGCAGGCGGACGCCGATACTCAACTGAGCAAGATGCCAGCGAGAACCTCCAGTGTGGGATGGGGAAACTAACAGATCAAAACAAACAAAACAAACGGTCGTCCTTTAAGGTTCATGCCTGTTAAGACAAGCTAGTGCAGGCAGTTTTACTTATAGAGGGAATTGAGGTCAGAAGCTAGTAGGAAGTACAACAGGATGTTTGGGTTGGCAGGTCTGCGAATGTCTTCGTCAAGGAGACTGGTCCAGTAGGCATGTGTTGTTTCCAGTTTGTCAGTGTGAAGGCTTATTCAGCCCTGTAACAACTTCAGACAGTATTACCCAGGCTGGCTCCTCCTCAGTAAAATTAGTGAATAGAAAAAGAAATAATAGCAGACAAACACTTTATTATGTAGAAAATATAAAATATAAAACACTTAAATATGAAATATTAATCCTACATTAAAGAAAATGAAAAAGGAAAAATATAAATGATAACTGAATTCAACGCTAATTTAACACTTGGGTGTCTGGTGTTGGTGACACTGCTTGTTGAAATCGTAGCCGTTGCTGATGATGGGGGGGGGGTCGCAGGTGTTGGTGACCACCACTGGCTAGTTCTTCACAGTATACCAGTGAGTAGTATCCCGATGACAGGAAAGCAGGTTCTTTACCACTGCAATGATGTGGGGTTACGTCCTGCAATTTCATACAGGTGCACAGGTAATTAGATCCAAAATGGAGAAGTCTCTGGACGTTAGTCCTCCTCCTGTTCTTCTCGTTGATTGACAGGTGACCCTCACTGTCATCCAAGCTGAAAAGATAGACAGGTTACCCACTGCTTAAATAATCACTTTCCATGGCAGTGTACATTACTCAAAAGACGTGGTGATTATTATAACAGTCAACATAGAGCAAGACTGAAAGGACTAAGTTTATTATTGGTCAAAAGTGAAGCTTTTAACCAATAAATCCACTAGAATACAAGGCAGGCATGTACTTACAGTAGAGTTGGGAGCTGCGAGTCGAGTGATTTACTGTTTGACCAGAGCCCCATACGTCACCTTTCAAGGGGGGGGGGGGGAAGAGGGAGGGGAAGGGATAGTGGGAGCTAGCCTGACCCTACGTTAACAAGCAGCCGGCAATAAAACTATCACTTTAGGGGTGGGGGGGGGGAGAAAAGGCGGGGAAAACGAGAGGGTGACTTACCCTACCTTAACTAGTAGCCGGTAATGAAACTATTGTTACTATATTGCTACTCCTATCTATTGAACTTTTCCCTCACAGTCAGTCTGTCGCTGAGAGTCTTCCAGCCAAGAGTTTATGATGTTGCAGTCTCTGACAGGTTGTGCGTGGATGGTATACAATACCGACAAGATGAAAATTAGACACTAAGAAACCCCTCTCACGTGCCCTAAGTACACTATGGAGGAGGAGCTTGGACATGGGTGAGATTCCACAGTCACTTAAAACAACGGATATAGCCCCGCTCCATAAAGGTGGCAGCAAAGCATTAGCTAAGAACTATAGACCAATAGCTCTGACGTCCCACATCATAAAAATCTTTGAAAGAGTGCTAAGAAGCAGGATTGCAAATCACCTGGATTCCCAAAATCTGCACAATCCAGGGCAACATGGGTTCAGGGCAGGTCGCTCCTGCCTCTCACAACTACTGGATCACTATGACATGGCCTTGGATGCACTGGAAGAAAATCAGAATGCAGATGTAATATACACAGACTTTGCAAAAGCATTTGACAAATGCGATCATGGTGTAATAGCCCATAAAATACGTGCTAAAGGAATAACTGGGAAAGTGGGGAGATGGATCTTCAACTTCCTAACAAATCGAACACAAAGAGTAGTGGTCAACAGAGTTAAATCGGAGGCTGCCATAGTGAAGAGCTCTGTTCCACAAGGCACAGTACTCGCCCCCATCTTATTCCTTATCCTCATATCAGACATAAACAGAGATATACACCACAGCACCGTATCATCCTTTGCGGATGATACTAGGATCTGCATGAGGCTGTCATCTGCTGAGGACGCGGTTAACCTCCAAGAAGATATAAACAAAGTTTTCCAGTGGGCAACGGTAAACAATATGATGTTCAATGAGGACAAATTCCAACTACTCCGTTATGGAAAACTGGAGGAGATAATAACTAGAACAGAGTATACTACTGACTCCGGCCATACAATAGAGCGGAAAAATAATGTAAGGGACCTGGGAGTAGTAATGTCTGAGGATCTCACTTTCAAGGATCACAACAGTGCCACGATCGCACGTGCAAAGAAAATGATAGGATGGATAATGAGAACTTTCAAAACGAGAGATGCCAAGCCCATGATGATCCTTTTCAAATCACTTGTTCTCTCTAGGCTGGAATACTGCTGTACATTAACATCTCCATACAAAGCAGGTGAAATCGCAGATCTAGAGAGTGTACAGAGATCCTTTACTGCACGTATAAGTTCTGTCAAGCACCTTAACTACTGGGAACGCTTGAAAGCACTTGACTTGTACTCGTTGGAACGCAGGAGGGAGAGATATATCATAATCTACACTTGGAAAATCTTGGAAGGAATGGTCCCAAATCTGCACACAGAAATCACTCCCTACGAAAGTAAAAGACTGGGCAGGCGATGCTAAATGCCCCCAATAAAAAGTAGGGGCGCCATTGGTACACTAAGAGAAAACACCATAAGTGTCCGGGGCCCAAAACTGTTCAACAGCCTCCCATCAAGCATTAGGGGAATTGCCAATAAACCCCTGGCTGCCTTCAAGAGAGAGCTGGACAGATACCTAAAGTCAGTGCCGGATCAGCCGGGCTGTGGCTCGTACGTCGGACTGCGTGCGGCCAGCAGTAACAACCTAGTTGATCAGGCCCTGATCCATCGGGAGGCCTGGGGAATTTATATTCTACAAACGTCACATCCTCTTCACAACGCTGTCGCATCGTGTGAAAATCAAGCCGGTGAATGGTGCAATAAATGACTCCTCGAAGTTAGCTTTAGCTACCGTCGTTAAGACCTGCCTGCAGGTCAAATTTATGGCAATCCACTCTGAAGGACTACTTCATTGTCGTCTGCATAGACGACACGGAAGCATCAAAACTAATGGACGACTCTTCAATCAGGACCCTACAAACACAACAATTCACTCTATCCCCGTCTCCATTCTTGAAGTCGAAACGTTCGGTCTTTGTGAAAAGACTGGACAATATCGTCACCTCTCTCTCTACTGAAGTACTGAAGACATCTATTGAGGAACAAAACACCTGGGCCTCGGACAGCATCTCCAAGATCCCCAACGCCTCTTCTGTGCTAAAAATTACATTCCCAGACGTCTCCATGGCTGCCCAAGCTCTCTCTGACGGTCTAGCCATCTCATATTACCACATTCACACAAGTCATATAGAACAAGAACGTTTCACATACATCTCCCACTGCTGGACCTGCTACTCCTATAAACACACCACCAAGGACTGCCCCATCAAGGATAAGAAGTTTTGTTCAAAATGTGGGAATGATGGACATGATTTCAGAACCTGCACCATTACTACAACACCAACATGTCTTAACTGCAAGGATAATCATCATACCCTTGCAGCTAAGTGCCCACTCAGGAAAGAAATCATATTGAAGAAAACTAAAGGTCTCAAGAACACCTCTAATTCACCGACATACGCTGCAATGACCAAACCACAAACCGACACCACCAAGACTCTACACGCCAATCTGCAGGCACCATCGTCCAGCAACTCCCCGACGGTGCTTCCTCCAAGGTGCTGTACTGCATGGTGTATGCACACCTTGCAAATGTAGCAAAACCCGGCACTTTCAACACCACTATTAACAAACTATTCCGTCTGAACAATATGCCTGCCTTCAATTTTTCGGACTCCACACCTTCAGCAGACATCAAGATCCTTCCCAGCGCCCTGGACTTTACTGCACCTGCAGACCTGTCTCCTGCCCAAGCAACTGCTCCTGTAACTTCTACAACCACTTCCACCGCTGACAACGTTGTTCATGCTGTCTCAACCACCGTCTCCCACCTCTCCCAGCCTGCTGTTACACAACCATTACACCTCTCCACTGCTCCTGTCGACCCTCAGTCACCTGCTACCACCATTGTAGATTCTCCCAATGAATCCACTCCAGAAGAAGAAGATAGCGACGACTCCAGCAAACCCTCATAGGAAAACCTTACCTTCTACACTTTTTCAAATACTGACACCATGACCTGTACTGAACTCTGCAAAAGCCTCGGTGCTGGAACAGTCAAGTATGCCTGTGAATCACCGCTTCACTTCACACTCACCCAAGTTCTTAAGTTCATCAAGCCTCTACGTTTCACCTTCAGTAACAAGGCTAAATTATACCACCTATCTAGGAGCAGCTTCAAAAAGTTCGAAAATGGCTCCATTGCTAACCTACCTCCTCAGTTACTCCTATAACTCCCATATGTGTTCTACCCTCTGATGTGACCTAGCCTGCTGCCAGCTACTCAAGATTCAAGACTTTAACTACAAGTTCGATGCAACAGTCCCTGCTATTCCTGTTCTCAAGTCTGCCCCACGATCGCCTTAGCTGCTGGGTTAAGCCCTGGCTCTATTTCTATAAGAACACTCCTCTCCAGAGCTATTCTTTATCTGTCCCGTCTTTCCCGCTCATCCCATTGGGATCTTACCTGAACTTGTTTGCTTTGTTTGCTTTGCCTTTGCTCCAGATTCTCCACCACCACGATGCTGTGAATACTAACTCCAAAGCTGAGGGACTGATTACCTCATCTTTTGTATATAGTTCTACTGTCTTCTAATTATGTCCTAGAAAATGAATTGATAAAGCCACTGGATGGCGAAACGTCTACAATAAAGATATCCAGATGTTGCACATGTGTCTTAACTTTCATATTGTCGGTATTTTATACCTTTCTTGCACAAAATCTGTTGGCCTTGTTGCGCACACTAAGGCACTGCTGTCTTGGCTTTAGATTTCTGCTCACCATGACTCCCAAGTCTTTTTCACATTCTGTATGACCAAGCTCTACTTCACCTAGATTATAGCTTCGAGGGTTATTTTCATTACCAAGGGCAAGTACCTTACACTTATCCACATTAAACTTCATCTGCCATTTTTCAGACCAAGACATTAATTTGTTCAAATCGTCCTGGAGTTCATTGATATCCTCCTCAGAATGAATTATACGGCCTATCTTTGTATCATCAGCAAACTTACTCATGTCACTAGTAATCCCTTCATCAAGGTCATTAATGTAAATTATGAACAGGAGAGGGCCTAAAACTGATCCTTGTGGAACGCCACTAGTGACTAAACCCCATTCAGATTTCACTCCACTAATGGTAACTCTCTGCTTTCTATTGGTAAGCCATGCCTCAATCCATGCTAGAACTTTACCTCCTATACCATGAGCTGCCACTTTTCTTAAGAGTCTCTTGTGAGGTACTCTGTCGAAGGCTTTACTAAAATCCAAATAAACAATATCATATTCCTTATCACTGTCAACTGCCTCAAATGTTCTATTGAAGAATGTCAGTAAGTTTGTCAGGCAGGAACGACCTCTCGTGAATCCATGCTGAGATTCATTTATCAAGTTATGCTCTTCAAGGTGACTTCTGATAATGTCAGCTATAATTGATTCTAATAACTTGCCCACTATAGATGTCAGGCTTATTGGACGGTAATTTGAAGCAGTGGACTTATCCCCTGATTTGAATATAGGAACCACATTAGCCATCTTCCACAACTCTGGCACAACACTGGTAAGGATGGACGCATTGAATACACTAGCTGGATGAATCCTATTATACCCAGCTGGTCCAGGAGCTAACGCCACGGTCTGGAGTTTTTTGACTCTCCGATCGCGGGTTCTAACCCCACCCGTAGTATGGTTTACATTATGTAGATTACAGGTGTCACTTATTTTCTTTCCTCAGCAAAATAGTCTTGCATCTGACATTTCTCTGACCACAACATTAATCAATCTGAAATTCTCTCTCTCTCTCTCTCTCTCTCTCTCTCTCTCCTTTCCTGGAATATCCAATTTCCCTCCTGCAGTCACTACCTGGATTTATACCCTTGAGTTGTACAGTTTAAAAAAGTTCTCTAACCATTTTGTTATTCAGTGCTACGCTCTTAAGACATTACTAATACCAGTTAGCAGCGCTACAATACCAGTTTGTTGTTAACATTACCAGTTTGCTGTTAACTTCTTGAAGTTGCTTCATTAATATTTGAAGAAAATAATGCTTATTTGCTGTTAACTATACTTATTTGTTACTAACAATATTATTTATTGCTAACAAAACATATTTGTTGCTAACAATATTTATTTATTGCTAACAATACTTATTTGTTGCTAGTAATACTTATTTGTTGCTAGCAATACTCATTTGTTGCTAGCAATACTTATTTGTTGCTAGCAATACTTATTTGTTGCTAGCAATACTTATTTGTTGCTAACAATACTTATTTGTTGCTAGTAATATTTATTTGTTGCTAACAATACTTATTTGTTGCTAGTAATATTTATTTGTTGCTAACAATACTTATTTGTTGCTAGCAATACTTATTTGTTGCTAGTAATATTTATTTGTTGCTAACAATACTTATCTGCTGCTAAATAAAACTAATTTGCTCCTGACAATTATAATTAGTTAAATCCTCACTAATCCGCTGCAAACGTCACCAGTTTACTGTTAGCAACACAGTTTTTCTTCTACAGAAACAAATTATGTTCCATAAAACAAAAATCAGCGTCACAATACAATAAAAAAAAATAAAAAATGCAATATATAAATCTATATATGACACCAGAAAAGTCGTGGCCCGCTAGCTACATATATGACACGAGACCAGCCGTGGCCCGCTAGCCACATATATGACACGAGACCAGCCGTGGCCCGCTAGCCACATATATGACACGAGACCAGCCGTGGCCCGCTAGCCACATATATGACACGAGACCAGCCGTGGCCCGCTAGCCACATATATGACACGAGACCAGCCGTGGCCCGCTAGCCACATATATGACACGAGACCAGCCGTGGCCCGCTAGCCACATATGACATTAGACCAGCCGAGGCTTGCTACCCACCTTTCTGATTCCAGAAAGGCCGAGACTTGTTCACTCAACATACCGCAGGAGATTAAACAACATATTTAGGAAAAAGTCCTGCGTGTTCACAGCTTGGAAACTGTGAACAGGTGAAGTGACGAAGTCTTCACTAGAGAGATCTTAGCCTGGAGATGAAGTGGAATGGCATAACCCAGTGGCATGGCATAACCCTGGAGTCTACCTCCAGGTTGTCTGGCGAATCTCAGGGTGAGTGTGAGGGCGTGCAACAGGTGATCGGAAACTTCACGGTATCCAACTTTTCCAGAGATATATTCTAATGAGAATATATCTCTGGGTGTGTGTGTGTGTGTGTGTGTGTGTGTGTGTGTGTGTGTGCGCACACAGTGCAGGTACACGCGGAGGGATATATGTCTCAGTGAATATACAATTAGAGTTTGCTTTAATCCCATTACGCCCATATTAGGAAGTGGTGGAGAGGAGGTGACATGCAACCTTAATGACCCTCCTGTGTCGACAGTCGACAGGCTTTAATTAAGTCCAATGAACCAACCAGTCATTCAGGACATAGTCTCACAGATTCGACACACACACATGCACACACACACACACACACATTATATTATATATATATATATATATATATATATATATATATATATATATATATATATATATATATATATATATATATATATATATATATATATATATATTATTATTATTATTATCACACTGGCCGATTCCCACCAAGGCAGGGTGGCCCAAAAAAAACAAAACTTTCACCATCATTCACTCCATCACTGTCTTGCCAGAAGGTTGCTTTACACTAGAGTTTTTAAACTGCAACATTAACACCCCCACATAGTGGCTTCATCAGTCCAGACCGATGAAGCCACTGTGTGACGAAACGTGTCGGTTCTCTGAGCCATTCATCTACATATGTTGATTATGACACACGTGCAACTGTTGGGTATGTTTATTGATAAAACGTTTCGCCTACACAGTAGATATCTTCAGTCGAATACAGAAAATAGGCAGAAGCAGTAGAGATGTAAAGACGTTGTAATCAGTCCATCACTCTTAAAGACGTAGTTTTGAGGTGGTCAGTCCCTCAGAACTACGTCGTCTTCAAGAGTGATGGACTGATTACAACGCCTTCACATCTCAACTGCTTCTGCCAACTTTTCTGTGTTGGCGAAACGTTTCGGAATAAAGATACTTAACTCTTGCACATAAGTCTTACTTACCAAGACTAGTCAAAAAATATTTTAATCCCAAGTCAGTTAATTTAAGTAAACTGTCAATGAATAAATTCTGAAATACACACCCCTGGCTGCCTTCAAGAGAGAGCTGGACAGATACCTAAAGTCAGTGCCGGATCAGCCGGGCTGTGGCTCGTACGTTGGACTGCGTGCGGCCAGCAGTAACAGCCTAGTTGATCAGGCCCTGATCCATCGGGAGGCCTGGTCATGGACCGGGCCGCGGGGGCGTTGATCCCCGGAATAACCTCCAGGTAACCGCATAATGATTAATTGGTTTAAGCCTATCGACTACGCTACACCGCACACAATCTTATTTAACACCAGATGTGAATACTTTAATCCCTAAAATTGGGATCAGAGTAGGCTCTTAGAATATACACGCAGAGAGAAATATACTTCTCGGTGTATATATTGTATTAATTGTTATTTTAAAGGTATAAGAAATGAGGACTGCAACAGGCCTACAGGTCCATGCTAAGGCAAGTCCGAGTCACCTGCTAGCTTAAACTAGTCAGGTCCAAGGAGTACTGCGTCAGACCTACTGACCCAAGCCAGTCAGGTCCAACTCACAATCACTCACGTATTTGTCTAAAATGCTGTTGACTGACGAGCTGCAAGTTATGAATAATATATAAGTCAACAACATCGTTAACGACGCACTTCAGCTGTGTCAATAAATCATGTGTGACGGACTAACAATCAGTGACGTTCGTATTTACGAAATTTTCCAAAAAATCTATTTTAACGCCAGTGCTATGCTGCCATACACTGTCTATGCTGCCATACACTGTCTATGCTGGCATACACTGTCTATGCTGTCGTACACTGTCTATGCTGGCATACACTGTCTATGCTGGCATACACTGTCTATGCTGGCATACACTGTCTATGCTGCCATACACTGTCTATGCTGCCATACACTGTCTATGCTGCGTACACTGCCTATGCTGCCATACACTGCCTATGCTGCCATACACTGTCTATGCTGCCATACACTGTCTATGCTGCCATACACTGTCTATGCTGCCATACACTCTCAAAATTGTTAACAATGTGGGAAGTCAATGTCATCGGTCTATTGCTTTGCTGCCACCACTGTAGGGGGGGGCATTATTAGTGAGTTTTAAGGAGATACCTCCAGTGTCTACAATCTTTCTCCGTAGAATATTTAATACTACCAGTAATTCTTGGTGAATACGATGTTTTAGGAGTGAGTCTCGGGGCGAGTCATGAGCATGCAGACAGTAAATTCTTGGAAGTCAAATTAAGAGAAGGATATATCACAGCTTATAGAGATGTCTGTAGGATTTTGTGTCTCGTTTATGAAGAACTAACTTGGGCCATCAATTGTTAAGCTGATTAATAGCTAACTGAACATCGTATTGAGACTAATATTTCATTCATTTTTGTTGTCGCCAACGTGAGTCATCTTGAACCAAAACTCGTATAATAGATGTTTTAGCTCTGAATTTTGTATAAAAGAAGTATTTTGGATTTTTCTTGATTTCACTAACTGTTGTTTTGTTCCCCCTGTTTTTCGTGGACTCCAGATTTGAGCTCAACCTTTTCCATTTCTCTAGCCAGTGTTACTTTTCCTTCCTCAGCAATTAAGCTGCCTTTAAGGGGATCTGTTATTAGTCCTCTTCGTTTCTAGAGGACACGCTTCTCCTTTTCCAGTCAACATCTTCTACTTCGTAACCATGTGTTATAATTCACTGGAAAGTTTTAGCTTATTACTAGTAGCAATGACTCTCAAGAGGGTTGTTTTATATTGAAGACTAACCATTTTGGACACTGGAAATAAGGACGTGTACCGTGGTACTTCGCAGTTGTAGTGCTTGGAGAGAGGATGTCCACCTGCTCCAGCGAGAAGCCTCTCATGGTTATCTCGTAGAACTTTCATTGGTAGGTCACGACCTCGTCATCAGTACAGGTGACATCTTTAGAAGAACGTTCGTTCTTTGGTGTACCTCGTTGTCAGACTTCTTCACGAACCTCCCTCAGATACAAGTAACATTCACTCCTTCGTGTACCTCACTGTACCACAAGCAACGTTCACTTCTTCGTGTACCTCGTTGTATCGCTAACACTCTTCAAACTCCAGGTTTCATCACTTTACCCACTTCAAAAGATATATTCGCATCGTATATCCAGACTTAAGAAGGAGCGCTTATAGCCAGTCTTCTACACGGATATCATTAAGGCTGCTTGTCACCCGCAAGCTACCAGTAAAGCTACCCTAATCCCTAAAGAAGGGAATTAAGCGAAGTGTATATACACAGAGACATACACCTTTCGGCGTATATACAGATATGCACCTGTCGCTGATATGCACTGACGTACATACCTCTCGATGTATATACACAGAGATAAACAACGCTCGGTGTATAAACACACAGCTAGGTACCACTTGGTGAGGTGAACACACCCGTGACGTATGTACTGAGGCTGGATCCACATTTCCCGTCAGCAACCTCGGGCTACGGTATATCTATTTTTATTTTCATGACTCACGAAATCATAATGACACGATTGCAAACAAACCATACCATGGGTGTGGTTTGAACCCGACGGTCTGGAGTTTTGAGACTCTGACCGCGGGTTCAAACCCCACCCGTGGTATGGTTTATTGTTTTGTTCTATTAAACGCAATTGGGTGCTGCTACTCACTCCACATGAGTTACACAAGACCAAGACCTCGCTGTGTCTCCAAGTCACATTCCACACACCACAGGATGGCTTTTACATCCTATACATTATCCACTAGGATAATGTATAGGACTTCAGTGAATAAGCCACAAAAGCGGTACTGGGTTATTTATTAAGGAGACGTTTGTTCTCCAGGGATTTTATGGGATGAAAAAGGCCCTGGAGGATAAAAGGGCTTTTAAATAAATAGTAACAATAGTAATTTTCGACTGTATTTGTATGAGTAAATGTGAACAGTTATTGAGGACTATCTTCAAATATTTTTATTCATAAGGTCATAAGGTTTGAAGTTAAATTTACTAGATTAACATTTTCTAGGATAGCCTATTGGTACATACACACACGTACACGTACACACACACACACACGTACACGCACACGTACACACACACACGTACACGCACACGTACACACACACACACACGCACACGTACACACACATACACACGTACACACACACGTGTACATACACACACAGTGTACACACACACACACACACACACACACGCACACACAGTGTATACACACACAGTGTACACACACACACACACAGTGTACATACACACACAGAAACACACACAAACACACTAGCTCCTGGCGGGGCCAGGAGCTAGGACTCGACCCCTGCAACCACAAATAGGTGAGTACAAATAGGTGAGTACACAGTGTACATACACACACACAGTGTACACATACACACACACACACACACACACAGTGTACTCACACACACACATACAGTGTACACACACAGTGTACACACACACACACACAGTGTACATACACAGTCACAGTGTACATACACACAGTGTACATACACACAGTGTACATACACACAGTGTACATACACAGTCACAGTGTACATACACACAGTGTACATACACAGTCACAGTGTACATACACACACACAGTGTACACACACACACACACAGTGTACACACACACACAGTGTACATACACACACACACACACACATACACACACACACACAGTGTACACACACTCACACAGTGTACATACACACACTGTACACACACACACACAGTGTACACACACACACAGTGTACATACACACACACAGTGTACACACACACAGTGTACACACACACAGTGTACACACACACAGTGTACACACACACAGTGTACACACACACAGTGTACATACACAGTGTACACACACACAGTGTACATACACAGTGTACACACACACACACAGTGTACACACACACAGTGTACACACACACACAGTGTACACACACACTGTACACACACACACACACACACAGTGTACACACACACACACAGTGTACACACACACACAGTGTACACACACACACAGTGTACACACACACACACAGTGTACATACACACACACACACAGTGTACACACACACAGTGTGCACACACACACACACGCACACACACACACACACACACACAGTGTACATACACACACACCAGTCAAGATATTAAACTAGAATTTACAATAACTATGAATCTCACATCTTGTGTTATCGGTAAATGTTCGTAATTAAGATACCTTTACTGTTCTCCCCTTTTCTCAGTCGTTAATTATTGTTTTGCAAATGATCTTTATTTTGTTTGTATCCCTTTACCTGTACCTGGAGGGTATTCTGGGGATCAACGCCCCCGTGGCCTCCCGGTGGATTAGGGCCTGATCAACCAGGCTGTTACTGCTGGCCGCACGTTTTACAACGTACGAACCACAGCCCGGCTGATCCGGCATCGACTTCAAGTATCTGTCCAGCTCCCTCCTGAAGGCAGCCAGGGATGTTGAACCCAGGCAGGGGTGTTGAAGGCAGCCAGGGGTGTTGAAGGCAGCCAGGGGTGTTGAACCCAGGCAGGGGTCTTGAAGGCAGCCAGGGGTGTTGAAGGCAGCCAGGGGTGTTGAAGGCAGCCAGGGGTGTTGAAGGCAGCCAGGGGTGTTGAAGGCAGCCATGGGTGTTGAAGGCAGCCAGGGGTGTTGAAGGCAGCCAGGGGTGTTGAAGGCAGCCAGGGGTGTTGAAGGCAGCCAGGGGTGTTGAAGGCAGCCAGGGGTGTTGAACCCAGGCAGGGGTGTTGAAGGCAGCCAGGGGTGTTGAAGGCAGCCAGGGGTGTTGAAGGCAGCCAGGGGTCTTGAAGGCAGCCAGGGGTCTTGAAGGCAGCCAGGGGTGTTGAAGGCAGCCAGGGGTGTTGAAGGCAGCCAGGGGTGTTGAAGGCAGCCAGGGGTGTTGAAGGCAGCCAGGGGTGTTGAAGGCAGCCAGGGGTGTTGAAGGCAGCCAGGGGTGTTGAACCCAGGCAGGGGTGTTAAACCCAGGCAGGGGTGTTGAAGGCAGCCAGGGGTGTTGAAGGCAGCCAGGGGTGTTGAAGGCAGCCAGGGGTGTTGAAGGCAGCCAGGGGTGTTGAACCCAGGCAGGGGTGTTGAACCCAGGCAGGGGTGTTGAAGGCAGCCAGGGATGTTGAAGGCAGCCTGGGGTGTTGAAGGCAGCCAGGGGTGTTGAAGGCAGCCAGGGGTCTTGAAGGCAGCCAGGGGTGTTGAAGGCAGCCAGGGGTGTTGAAGGCAGCCAGTGGTGTTGAAGGCAGCCAGGGTTGTTGAAGGCAGCCAGGGGTGTTGAAGGCAGCCAGGGATGTTGAAGGCAGCCAGGGGTGTTGAAGGCAGCCAGGGGTCTTGAAGGCAGCCAGGGGTCTTGAAGGCAGCCAGGGGTGTTGAAGGCAGCCAGGGGTGTTGAACCCAGGCAGGGGTGTTGAACCCAGGCAGGGGTGTTGAAGGCAGCCAGGGATGTTGAAGGCAGCCTGGGGTGTTGAAGGCAGCCAGGGGTGTTGAAGGCAGCCAGGGGTCTTGAAGGCAGCCAGGGGTCTTGAAGGCAGCCAGGGGTGTTGAAGGCAGCCAGTGGTGTTGAAGGCAGCCAGGGATGTTGAACCCAGGCAGGGGTGTTGAAGGCAGCCAGGGATGTTGAAGGCAGCCAGGGGTGTTGAAGGCAGCCAGGGGTCTTGGAGGCAGCCAGGGGTCTTGAAGGCAGCCAGGGGTCTTGAAGGCAGCCAGGGGTCTTGAAGGCAGCCAGGGGTGTTGAAGGCAGCCAGGGATGTTGAAGGCAGCCAGGGGTCTTGAAGGCAGCCAGGGGTCTTGAAGGCAGCCAGGGGTCTTGAAGGCAGCCAGGGGTCTTGAAGGCAGCCAGGGGTCTTGAAGGCAGCCAGGGGTCTTGAAGGCAGCTAGGGGTCTTGAAGGCAGCCAGGGGACTATCAGGGAACTTAAAACTGTAGGTGTTAGTGGGTAAAGGGTATGTTAGGAACGCAGGCGAGAGAGATACATGATAATATACACTTGGAAGGTCCTGGAGGGATTGGTATGAAACCTGCACACGAAAATCACTCCCTATGAAAGCAAAAGACTCGGCAGGAGATGCAACATTCCCCCGATGAAAAGCAGGGGCTCCACGAGTACACAGAGACAACACAATAAGTGTCAGTGGCTCAAGACTGTTCAACTGCCTTTCAGCATACATATGATAGATTACCAATAGACCCCCTGGCTGTCTTCAAGAAGGTACTGGACAGACACCTAGAGTCAGTACCTGACCAACCGGCTGTGGTTCGTACGTCAGTTTGCGTGCGGCCAGCAGTAACAACCTGGTTGATCAAACCCTGATCCACCATGAGGCCTGGTCTCAGACCGAGCCGCGGGGACGTTGACCCCCGAAACCCCTCTCCAGGTAAATTCCAGGTAAACGGAGAGGATCAACACAACCAGGAGGCCAGACACACCGTCCCAGAGGAACGTCAACACGATATAAATGGTTTAGAAAAGTGACAAGTTAAAGAAACAGACACTTGTGAAACTTATATTAATTTTTACTGTGGAAGTGTTGCGCCAGCCAGTGGCTTCATCAGTCCAATACAAAGAAGAACGGTGGAAGATTAATAGGAGTTTGAGGTAATCGATCCCTCAGCCTGGAGTCCGTGTTTAGGTCATTAATCTTGAGATTGGTGGATTGAACACAGCTCCAGGTTGAGGGGCTGATTACCTCAAACTCCTCATTTTCCACTGTGCTTCTCTGTATTGGACTGAAGCAGCCAGTGACTGGCCACAAAACTGTCTCATCAATATTAACAATACAATGGGTGAAGTGCCAGTGGCTTGTCTAAAACAGAAACTCACATTAAGAAACTGGCTGATGCAGCGCCCACCCTCAGTCTTGCACCTCCCCAGTGAACCTTACAATAACCATAGATGGGTCGTCATAACTGTACATAGATAATAAATAGTAACAAAATATAAATAAGTTAAGCAATAAGTAAGGGAGGCGATACCTCACCGGAGAGCCTCCCGCCACGCCCCGGGTGCCAAGTGCAATCTTCAACCAGACACTAGTTCACCCCGGCCACCAGCCCACCACTGCCAGTGAGACCAAGATGCCCCAAGACTAGCCCACCCTCCGATATAGCGATAGTCCAATAGTGTGGCCGTTGGGTTTGGACCTTCCCCTTTACCACTTGATGTTCTCAGGCAGAACCCAGGAGCACATCAACACCCACCCAGTGCTGATCACATTCCGTTATGGCCCAGATTAATGCATTCACCAAGAATGTTCACATATCCCCGGTGGAGCCCCGGGGTTCTAAGAGCACGGACGCTCTGCTTGGTCCACCAATCTCGCTGATTCAGTGTAATTTTGGTGGTAACACTGGTCATTCCTGGGTTTTTTCCTCGAATCCACTGGAGAGTGGCATGAGTACCTTATCATTTTCAGTCCCATGAGAGCGAAAGACCAGAAACTTGTCCTTGGAGACCTGGATGTTCAGAATGGCTCAGTCTCTCGCTTCACACGCATAGTGTCCGGGTGTTCGAGCCATGGAAAGTGTTCGATTCCAGGTGAGGGTAGAAACATTGAGCGTGTTTCCTTACACCGGTTGTCTATGTTCACTCATCAGTAAAATGGGTACCTGGGTGTTAGTGGACTGGTATGGGTCGCATCCTGGGACAAAACTGACCTAATCTGCGGGAAATGCTCAGCAATACAAGCGGCTTTCTATATAGGAGTATGTCATTGATGTCAGCTATGGTCTGTATACTTTGTACATGTACTTGTAGAAATACAGAATTATTATTATTATTATTATTATTATTATTATTATTTAAAACAACGATGTTAGGCATGATAAAGGAGGCACGTGTAACATTTTGGTATCTTCATCAAATAGGCGTTTTGCCAACCGGTGGTTTTATTAATACAAAACAGAAGACTGGAGAGGCAGAAGATGAGGTAATTAGTCCCTCAGTCTAGGAGCAGGTGTTCAGTACCGCCTATACTGTGGTTCTGAACACCTGCTTCTAGTCTGAGGGACTGATTACCTATTTTGTATTGATAAAATCACTGGTTGCGATACATCTACACAATAACGATACCCAGATGATGCACATGTGTCCAATCTATCATCTTGTCCGTATTGTCTACCATTGGTATTCAACTGTCAGGCTTGCGGAAAATGGCTGCAGACGGTACACACACCTTTTTCTCGACTTGATACCCTGGATGTTTCCAGCTACCCTCAAGCAAATTTGGATATATCATCATGTCCTTTATATGGTCAAGAACATACGTACGAGATATGATAGTGACAGAGTCGCAACTCTGCTGCCGAATGGCATGCGTTTAATCTCCTTAATTTAAGACACTGATTCCAGAGAACACCAAACGGTAAACGCATGGAGCATCACACGTTAACATGAGACCACGACCATTACAAGCGTTGTGTGGATTCTGATGCCATGGCAGGGAGCGCTCACTCTCGTTAATGCTTCAGAATTTATAAGATTCGAGGGTTGAGACGAACGTCTAATCTTTCCTCCAATTACAGGGTCTCTGGCTGCCGCTCTGACTGCACTAGTCTCTGAGGAAAGTAATGATATTAGTGATGACTGTTGAGGCATCACAGCAGTCTGATATTATCAGTGCCCTGACTGATGCTGGAATGTCTTCTGGACACGCCACGGCTTATAGTGTGAGGTGACGCACTGTTAAACGCCTTGGCCATTTCCAGGAAAGCTAGGTTCATCGCGTGGTCGAGCACACCAGGTTCCTCACAACCAACCACAGGGTTGAAAGCATTCTAACTCCTGTCAATACTGACAGCTCGGGAGATGCTGACTATGAGGATCTTATGAAACAGCAAGGAAAAGAATGAAGACGTGGTAATTCATTAGGCTCCATAAGGTTGGACGATTTTGATATGACTATAAACCCCCCCCCTAAAAAAAAAAAGTTCAAGCAGTGCCTTATACCCAGGGAACCTCTATCGCCCTATAATCGTGTCCAGAGTAGAAGCAGAGAACGGTGCAAGCAGACACTGGCTTATGCCTCTGGTGCCGGCATGCACCGACAGAACTGACTTTGTCAGGGGCACCTCCTCGTCGGTCCATTCTGCCTTAGAGTCAGCTGCAAAAATCCCTGCCCCTTCGTGGAAGGAGACAGGGTGGGCCTGGTACTAATGAAGTCGCTGGCCTCTACATTCAGAAAATGTTTCCGCACTCAGGACAGGTCGGTGATTGGTCATTAGCTATATTCCTATTCCTGCGGACGGCGACACCCACTCATATATTTATCTAACCTATTTTTAAAACTGCACAAAGTTTCAGCTTCTATGACGGTACTCGGGAGTTTGTTCCACTAATCCACAACTCAGTTACTAAACCAGTGCTTTCCTATATCTTTCCTGAATCTAAATTTTTCCAACCTGAAACCATTGCTGCGAGTCCTATCTTGGCAAGATATTTTTAGCAAGTTATTCACAGTATTTTATTTACCCGAGTCTTCATAAAAAATGCTAACTTTGTATTTCACTCCAAAGGAAGGCTCCTGATAAACTGTGTTTCATTGTTTTTCCTAGGTTTCACACATTATTATATTTGAAGACACAAAGGAAGATACATTGCTAGTTGTGTTTGAGAGCTTGATGGTTGGACAAATCTGTGGCTCTGACTTACGTAATCGTAATAACTCGATTGTAACAAATCACTAGCCTGGAGTTTAACGACTCACTTTCCATGGGTTCTAACCCCACCCTTACCGTGGTTTGTTTTTTTGTAGCTTTGATTACAGTGCAGTATGGTTTCTATTACTTAGATTTCTCCCCATTTTTTCCGCTGACTGAAAGTTCACACTGGGTTTCTTGAGGCTTTATATACCTCATAACCTTCTTGTGGAAGACTGGAGAGTTTCAATTACGACATTATTGTTCATTTACTGAACTACGGCACCTTTGTGAGTGAAGGAGATTACAGGGTCTGGTTGGTAAAGGAACGGTCGTAATCATAATAATCTGTGTGTCTGTGTCTCTCTCTCTCTCTCTCTCTCTCTCTCTCTCTCTCTCTCTCTCTCCCTTCAGTGCCTAACTCACTTTCTGAAGAGCAAAAAACATGCCCTCCACGACTTTTATTTTCCACGCTCGCTCCTGTTTCTAGAAAAAAAAAGATATTTTAAAAGTGTGAGCAATTTTTTTTCGCCTTTACCGCGTGAAGACTGCTTAGCCGTCCTCATTAGACCGTACGTCATGCCCATGTGAACCGTGCATGTGAGGTGGAGGCTGGTAAGCCCTGCTCATTAGACCGTACGTCATGCCCATGTGAACCGTGCATGTGAGGTGGAGGCTGGTAAGCCCTGCTCATAACACAGACCGTCATCCACATGGGAATGATTCAGGTTTCTTCTCCCCGAGGCGCCAGTTTCTCCAGAAAAAATATGATGCTCCACACTGGATATTTAGTGATGAGAAAAACAAGATTCCTTACACTCGAGGATAACGAGGAGATATAACCAATGTTATCTTTCCAATATGGAGGGGCTTAGATGGAGGGGCTTAGAGTAATGTGCCAAGTCTCATAGAATGAGATGAGTTGCACAGAGTGGTTGTTCTGCAAGCACACGCACACACACACACACACATATATATATATATATATATATATATATAAGTAGTGAAGTTTTCTACAGAGGCATCCCTTCCGGTTTAGGCCTTCCACTGAGCGCACCCTTCCGGTTTAGGCCTTCTACAGAGACATCCCTTCCGGTCTAGGACCTTCCACTGGGGGCCCCTTCAAAGGATGCCGCCTTTTCACACCTAGGTGTTACTTCCGGTTTGACCTTGACCTCGCCCTCGAGACTACCTCACCCTTGACCCCCCCCAAGACCCCCCCCCTTCGCGACCCCTCCTTCGCGACCCCCCGTCGCGCCGCGCGCCCGCCCGCGCGCCCCACCCGCGCCCTCCGTCGCGCCGCGCGCCGCCCGCGCCCTTCGCGACCCCCGCCCGCGCCTTCTGCTGCGCCTTCTGCAGCGTCGTCCGGATCGCCCCCGCGTCTCGATTTTTTTCGAATTTTTTTTGAATTTCATTTTCTTGTGCTCTCCATCTCCTCGGATCAAATTTTTGAGGTTCCCCCTCTCACTTTCACCCCCATCCCAAAATTTCTCGAATTCAAAGTCTCCAATTCCTCGGATCAAATTTTTCTCGAAATCAAAGTCTCCATCTCCTTGGATCAAGGGTTTTGAATTTCTCCATCTCCTCGGATCAAATTTTTGAGGTTCCCCCTCTCACTTTCACCCCCATCCCAAAATTTCTCGAAATCAAAGTCTCCATCTCCTCGGATCAAGTTTTCGGATTCCCCCCTATGGGGTTTTCGAAAGTCTCCATCTCCTTGGATCAAGGGTTTTGAATTTCTCCAATTCCTTAATCAAATTTTTGGGTACCCCTCCTTTCACCCCAAATTTTCTCGACAATACCATGACTCCATCTCCTCGGATCAAGTTTTTTGGATTCCCCCTATGGGGTTTTCGAAATTCTCCAATTCCTCGGATCAAGTTTTTGGATCCCCCTCTGGGGGTAAGCATGCTTACTACAGGTCTAAACAAGTCAAATGAACTAAGAAGGGTGTTTACTCGGCGGTCAGTGACGTCACACATACAAGCTGAATCTTGTCGACCCTTTTAGTTCATTAAAGTTAATAAGGGGACATAGTAGTGACGTCACGTGATGACCGCGCACACAGGCTGAATCTTGTCGATCCTTTTAGTTCATTAAAGTTAATAAGGGGACACAGTACATCAGAAAGTCACATTTTTTTTTCGTTAATACCCACAATTTCTTTACAACACAAGTCTAGACATTTTTTTTTTAACTATTTCATCTCAGGTCACTCCCCACGAAGTAACCTCCTCCCCACCCTCCCAAACCCTCACACTCCAACCAACACCTCACAATTTTCACTCATAACCCCCAATTTTTCTCGTTTTAACCCTTTTAGTTCATTAAAGTTAATAAGGGGACACAGTGCATCAGAATGTCACCACATCGCTTACATCCACTTTCGTTAAATTCAGTACTCACAATTTTACATATTACGAAGTTAAATACGCACTTTTACTTTGAACATCTTCAAAACACTCTCATAAATCATTTGAATACTCACAAAAATACCTTTATACATTTCCAAACATCACTGAAATACTCCAAAAACATCATTCGAACACCCCCAAATCACCTCTGAATACTCCCAGAACACCTTCATAAGTACTCTTGCACATCATTTGAACACCTTCATAAGTACTCTCATAATCATTTGTACACCTTCAAAAAACACCTTTGAATACTCACATAAACACCCTTGAACACCTTCAAAACACCCTTGAACACCTTCAAAAAACAACATTTGAACACACTCAAAACACCTTTGAACACCTTTGAACATTTCCAAAACACTATTTGAGTACTCCCAAATAAGATTTGACATCTCTAATTTATCTGCACTTACACATTTCATTAAATTACAACTCATCCCTCAGTCTCCAGACTAGGCATTTTCTCGTTTTTACCCTTTTAGTTCATTAAAGTTATTAAGGGGACACAATACATGAGAAAAAAAAGTCACAAAAACTAACTCAAACACTTTACTTTGAACACCCCCAAAACACTCTCATAATCATTTGAATACTCACAAACACCCTTGAACACCTTCAAAACACCTTTGAATATCGTTTTTAAACTAATTTCATCACAACCCGCTTATATCATCTTTTTTCGGTAACTCTAATTCGACTACACTACCCTCATCAATTACCAACAAATTTTACTCGTTTTAACTAATGTCATCACTGTAACCAAGATTTTCACAAAAAAAAACTATGACACCTAACACACACGCACACACGCACACACACACACACACACCCCACAACACCCACAACCCACAATTTTTCTCGTTTTAACCCTTTTAGTTCATTAAAGTTAATAAGGGGACACAGTACATCAGAAAAAGTCACAACAACAACCCACAACACCCACAACCCACAATTTTTTCTCGTTTTAGCTAATTTCATCAGAAAGTCACAACAACAACAACCCACAACACCCACAACCCACAACCCACAATTTTTTCTCGTTTTAGCTAATTTCATCAGAAAGTCACAACAACAACAACCCACAACCCACAATTTTTTTCTCGTTTTAACTAATTTCATCAGAAAAAGGCACAACACCCACAACCCACAACACCCCACAACCCACAATTTTTTCTAGTTTTAACTAATTTCATCAGAAAAAGGCACAACACCCTTCAACACCTTCAAACACCCTTGAACACCTTCAAAAACACCTTTGAACATTTCCAAAACACTATTTGAGTACTCCCAATTACATCACTGAATACTACTAAAACACCGCTGAATTCAATCAAAACACCCTTCAACACCTTCAAAACACCTTTGAACACCTTCAAAAAACAACATTTGAACACACTCAAAACACCTTTGAACACCTTTGAACATTTCCAAAACACTATTTGAGTCAAAACACCTTTGAACACCTTTGAACATTTCCAAAACACTATTTGAGTACTCCCAATTACACCACTGAATACTACTAAAACACGCTGAATTCAATCAAAACACCTTTGAACACCTTCAAAAAGCAACATTTGAACACACTCAAAACACCTTTGAACACCTTTGAACATTTCAGAACACACAAAAATCACATTTCACATCCACAAATGCAGGATGATCAGTGCCCGCATCATCTACCGCCTCATTTCCCAAAATGCCAGCATGGCTGGGGATCCAGTTCAATGCCGCTCTCCTACCTTGAGCTTCCAGAGGTGTCGTTATGCTTAGGATCGAGGTGATGAGGTGGACATCTTCCTGTAGTTGCGTGGTGGAGAAAGCATGGATTGCAGAGACGGAGTCATCGTGAATAACAGATCAAAGCTGATGTCGTATAGCATGACACAGTGCCGGCTGAATCTCCACCAACTTGGCTTGAAGGGTCGTACAGCGGTCAGGTAGCCGCCACCCTTGCGTGTACCCATTTTGGTATAGACCAGCTACCGCCCACTTCTTGTCGGGATCGACGGGGCCATCCGTGAAATATACAGCTCAAGTACGGTTTTCTGGTCGTGTCATGCTTGTCTTGGCATGGTTGCTGAATCTAGAATACAGAGACGCTTACAGACAGGCAGCGGCAAGATACCGAATCAGCCAGATCTGGATGCCAGGGAGGAGGTGGATGTTACTCAGCAGCTGGTAAGTCAACTCTTTTCAAAGGGTAGGCAGCAGCTTGTGCCCAGCGGCAGAAAATGAGCAGTCATGAGTGGTCAGTGAAGAGCGAGAGATCTTGCACCATGGCTGCAGAGATCTTTCTTTGCAGTGTGATGTCCTGCTGCCGATGCAGTATCGTGGCTACTTTTATGTATCCAATTCAGTCCACCATGCTGGGCATCCAATGTGAGGCATACAGCGTTGGTCCAGATGGGGGCCCCGAGCATAGTTCTTATCGCTTGGTTCTATACGACCTCCACCCTCTGCCTGCTCTGTGGAATGAGATGAGCCAACGCCGGTGCATCGTAGTCAGTGAGCGAGCGCACGGCTTGTATATAGTACAAGCGAAGTACTTTTCTCGTCCCTGCACGGTGGCTCGTCATGGCATTAAGTCTGGGTAGAGCACGAGAACTGACATACTCAGCCTATTTCTGAAATGTCAGCCTTTTATCAGTATAAACTCCTAAGTATAGATAAGTGTCTATCCACTCAAGTTCTGTATCCTAAATTCTTAGTTCGTTGTTTTTCGGAAGAGATCTTGAGGCCTGATTTTTTTAAAAATGATCTGCCGTTCTAATTTGCATTTCCTAGTCACGGCGAGGGCAAGATCATCAGTTTAGCTAAGGCGCTATGCACCTTAGTGAAAGGAGAGGTTCACAAGTTACTGCATAAGGATGTTAAACAGGGTGGGACTGAACACAACTCCCTGTAGAGTGCCATTTTCCTGGGTTTTAAAGGAGTGATGTTCCTGTAAGGCGTAAGCTAACACGAGGCTGCCTGTTCATGGGGTGGGGATTTGTCCAGGCTAGGAGGTGCCCTTTGATCCCCCTGCGAACCAGGAACACTAGTATTGCTGTGGGGCTGGCCACCGCAAATACCTTCTCGAGATCAAGATGGACAACGATGCTAGGTATGTTATTACTTGCAGAAATCTGACTTAACAAAGTGCTGATACACTAGGCCGTACCTGTTCCAAACGGTTTAGCACCATCCTCGCTGAATTCTTATATCTCCCCATACCTCATCAACTTCCTCATTACCTGTACTCTTTCTCGCCCATCATTCTCCGTAATTGTTCACATCTTACTCTTACTATCTCCTTTAATTTATAAGCTTTATTTTTTTCTGGTTGATGACATTCTTTTTGTGCCACATCTACACTAACATCTGCAGGAGGATATAAACAAAGTTTTCCAGTGGGCTTTAGAGAACAACATTACGTTCAGTGGTTATAAGTTCCAGATGCTTATATAAGGAAAAAATGAACTCAAAAGCTCACTGGATACAAAACTCAGAGGATCACCAAACAGAACGAAAGGATTACGTGAAAGACATGGGAATAATTATGTTCGCTGACCTTTCTTTCAAAGAACACAATAAGGCAATGTCGCGACAGTCAGGAAAGTGACGTGGTGGACAATGAGAACTTTTAAAACAAGGAAAATAGTGCCATTTGCGGCACGTTTCAAACTGCTTGTTCTTTCTCATTTGGAATATTGTTCAGTAATGACAGCCCCGTTCAGAGCAGGAGGGAGTGAGATCAGCGCTGGAGCAGATTCAGAGATCATTGATGGCCTTCATAGAGCCATTAAAGTATTTAAATACTGGGAATGCCTTAAATTCCTAAATACATACTAACTAGAGAGGAGGAGTGAGATACATGATAGTATATTGTACACTACCATGACTACATTCTGAAGTGAGAGATGTAGGAAGATGTGACAGATATACTCAGTGAAAAGCAGGGATGCTGTGGACACAATCCATGGCCCCAGACTATTCAACACTTTGCCAGAAGATATCAGAAACACTGCTGGAGAAATTAGTCTCCAAGAGGAAAATGAACAAGTATCATTCCCAGGTGCCAGATTAATCGGGCTGTGATGGATACATAGGTCAGTGGGCCACCAGCAGCAACAGCCTGGTTGGCCAGGCAAGCACCAGATGACCCTAGGCCAGGGCCGGGCTCCATCATTAGAAAACCTCTCGGAACATATCAAAGACAAAGCCAAAGACGAAGACGTCTTGTTCTGACTGTATCAGTGGTGTATAGCCGTTACTGTATCACTGTATAATAGCTTGATGATCTGTACCTTGCTCAGTCAGATTGGTGATCTATACCTTTGTCAGTGTTGACCTGTACCTTACTCAGTGAAGACGTGTCTAGTGTACTCTCTGTGGACTGAACCAAGATGTCCTCCAATGAGCAACTTTACCAGCAGCATAAGGAGGAATTGAGGGTGGCTAAGCTCGAAATACGGCGATTGATAAAGAAAACAAGAGGATTCGTAGTAGTCCTCCTGTTGTGAGTCCTCAGGTCAAGAATGGAAGGTGGGCAGTGGCCGGACAGCATGGAATGAAGTTGAAGACCAAGAGGACGAATGGAGAGGTTGAAACGATGAAGAATAGAGAGGCTGCTGTGGAAACTTCTAACTCTTTGTCTGTGCTACCAGACGAATGTAAGTGGAATACTGGGAACGTCACAATGAAGAACAATAAGGGAAGTAAGAATATTGTGTTTGTTGGGGACAGTCAGTCTAATCCAAAAGGGTTCTTTAGAGTTTATAGGACGAAGGTGAGGGCAAAAGTAGGACCTCTGAAAATTGGGACTGGACAGCTAATAGATAACGAACTGGAAATGTGTTCTCTATTTAATGGTTATTTTTGTCACTCTTTACACCAGGAAGATGTAAATAAGATCCCAGAAATTAACAATTATTCAGTTCCCGAAGAATTCAAATTAACTAATATTACTGTCAGGAGGGACATGGTTATCAAACAGATAGATGAACTGAAACAAAACAAGTCCCCGAAATCCGACGAGTTGTTTTCCTGGGTACTTAAATAATACAAGATGGAACTTAGTCAGCCATTAACAAACATGTTTAATGCTTCCATCCTTACTGGTGTTGTGCCAGAGATGTGGAACATAGCTAGTGTAGTTCTTATATTCAAATCAGGAGGCAAGTCCATTTCATCAAATTACCGTCCAATCAGTCTGACGTCTACAGTAAGCAAATTATTAGAATCAATTATAGCAGATATTATTAAAAGTCACCTTGAAGAGTATAATTTGATTAATGAATCTCAACATGGGTTCACGAGAGGTCGTTCCTGCCTGACAAATTTATTGAAGCAGTAGACAGTGATAAAGAATATGATATTGTTTATTTGGATTTTAGTAAAGCCTTCAACAGAGTACCTCACAAGAAACTCTTAAAATAAGTGGCAGCTCATGGTATAGGAGGTAAAGTTCTAGCATGGACAGAGGCATGACTTACTAACAGAGAAAGCAAAGAGTAGTATAAGTAAGAGAAGTCTAAAAGTTATTTTACAGCCCTATACATCACTAGTGAGACCTTATTAGGATTATGCCGCTCAGTTTTGATCTCCTTACTACAGGATGGATATAGATTCATTGGAGAACATGTAGAGAAAGACTAAAATCATTTACTGTATAAAGTACTGGCTTTCGAACAGAGTTGTGGATGCGTGGAACAATCTTCCCAGTAGGGTGAGAGAGGCTAGGACCTTGGGTGGCTTTAAGAAGAGATTGGACAATATGAGTGGGAGGGGCTGGGTTTGATTGGTGTCGAGGGTACGGGAGTAAATTCTTGGGTAGCTTTGGTAAGGACCTGCCTTGTATGGGCCAGTAGTCCCATACAAGGGGCTACTGGCCCATGCAAGGGTTAGGGTTACTGACACTGCCCTCAGGTTTAAAAAGCCCGGTTCACCATACAAGATATTAACTTATGACGACGTTTCGGTCCGACTTGGACCATTAACTAGTCACAAACAGATGCGTGAAGGTAAGGAGCCAATATATAAACGATAAGGAAGGCGGGGATGGGAGAAAGCAAGAAATAATATGAAGTCGTGATAATAGTGGTAGAGGTAATAGTGAAAAAGAAGTAGTAGCTATGGTAGTAGTGGTAGTAGTAGTAGTAGTGGTGGTGGTAGTGGTGGTAGTAGTGGTGGTGGTAGTAGTGGTGGTGTTAGTAGTATTGGTAGTAGTGGTGGTAGTAGAAGTGGTGGTGGTAGTAGTGGTGGTGGTGGTGGTAGTAGTAGTGGTGGTGGTGGTGGTAGTAGTAGTGGTGGTGGTAGTAGTGGTGGTGGTGGTGGTAGCAGTGGTGGTGGTGGTAGTAGTGGTGGTGGTAGTAGTGGTAGTAGTAGTAGTGGTAGTAGTAGAAGTGGTGGTGGTAGTAGTAGTGGTGGTGGTATTAGTAGTGGTGGTGCTGGTAGTAGTAGTAGTAGTAGTAGTAGTAGTGGTGGTGGTAGCAGTGGTAGCAGTAGTAGTGGTGGTGGTGGTAGCAGTGGTAGTAGTAGTGGTAGTAGTAGTAGTGGTGGTAGTAGTAGTGGTAGTAGTAGTAGTAGTAGTGGTAGTAGTAGTAGTAGTAGTGGTAGTAGTAGTGGTAGTAGTAGTAGTAGTAGTGGTAGTAGTAGTGGTAGTAGTGGTAGCAGTAGTAGTAGTGGTAGTAGTAGTGGTAGTAGTGGTAGCAGTAGTAGTGGTGGTAGTAGTAATAGTAGTAGTGGTGGTAGTAGTAGTAGTATTAGTAGTGGTAGTAGTAGTAGTAGTAGTAGTGGTAGTAGTGGTAGTGGTAGTAGTGGTAGTAGTAGTATTAGTGGTAGTGGTAGTAGTATTAGTGGTAGTAGTAGTATTAGTGGTAGTAGTGGTATTAGTGGTAGTAGTGGTATTAGTGGTAGTAGTGGTAGTAGTAGTGGTAGTAGTAGTAGGAGTGGTAGTAGTAGGAGTGGTAGTAGTAGGAGTGGTAGTAGTAGTAGTAGTGGTAGTAGTAGTAGTAGTGGTAATAGTAGTGGTAGTGGTGGTAGTAGTAGTAGTAGTGGTGGTAGTAGTGGTGGTAGTAGTGGTGGTAGTAGTGGTGGTGGTAGTAGTGGTGGTGGTAGTAGTGGTGGTGGTAGTAGTGGTGGTGGTAGTAGTGGTGGTGGTAGTAGTGGTGGTAGTAGTAGTAGTAGTAGTAGTAGTAGTAGTGGTGGTGGTGGTAGTAGTAGTAGTGGTAGTAGTAGAATATATTTAAGTACAAGATAAAGAGTACTGCAGGAGATATATTGGCCCAAAACACAGAAGGAAAATCCTAAATAGAATTACAAGTTAAAACGAGATCTTGCAATATGAAGCTACAGAGGATATGAAAAATTATTAAAAATTGCTTCATAAATATGCAAAAATGCAAGAATTTTTTATATTTTTTATAGGGTTTATAATAGCTTGACTCACGAAATCGTAATGGAACGATTACAAACAAACCATACCGCGGGTGGGGTTAGAACCAGCGATCAGATCGCGGGTTCAAACCCCACCCGTGGTATAGTTTGGTTCTATAATAAACTGACGGTGTATGAAGAGTACTGATACTGATATGACCTTTGCTGTCAATGCTGCCTTTAGCTTTAGAAAAACACACGGAACTGGTAGGGTATGAACCCATGGCGTACAAACCCCACCAGTTCCGTGGTTTGTTTACAAGTAGCGTGCCTAGGTTACATCACATATCATTTTCTTCACAGAAAACGAAAGTCGACCCACTAACAGCAGTGACAACTACATAAATGTACCTTAGGAAACTGAAAATCCACAGTGCCGGACGAAATAGTACACCTATAACATAGTATTGCCACTGATAGTTATACTCAGGACATCAGTCTACTGTGACAAAGTACTACCTGACTTGAAAATAACAAATGTAACTCCAATATTCATTAAAGGAGATAGGTCATACTCTCTCTCTTAATTACTGCCTCATTAATTTAACGTCATTGAGGATAAATTAGCAGAAACTATTATTAAGGATATTAATTTTCTACATTACAACTCTTCAATTCAATATTAACATAATTTTTACAATAAACATCCTGTCTTAAAGTTACTGAAAAGTTTCAGCTACATTTGCATAAACTAAGTCAAAAAATTTCTTACCGGCCGTAGGCTTCCCTGACTTCCGTAAGACATGTTTAGCAAAGAAACTCAACGGGGATTGTTTAGTAAACAACGGCGTGTGGCACAAGTGACGATCTTCTTGTCTTGATCACTGAATGGCTGAGTACCATGGAAGAGCGAGTAGTTTTAAACAGTGAGGAAGCCTGAAGTGTGGCGAGTAGTTTTAAACAGTGAGGAAGCCTGAAGTGTGGCGAGTAGTTTTAAACTGTGTCGAGGAACAGTGAGGAAGCCTGAAGTGTGGCGAGTAGTTTTACACTGCGTCGAGGAACAGTGAGGAAGCCTGAAGTGTGGCGAGTAGTTTTACACTGCGTCGAGGAACAGTGAGGAAGCCTGAAGTGTGGCGAGTAGTTTTACACTGCGTCGAGGAACAGTGAGGAAGCCTGAAGTGTGGCGAGTAGTTTTACACTGCGTGAAGGAACAGTGTGGAAGCCTAAAGTGTGGGGAGTAGTTTTACACTGCGTGGAGGAACAGTGAGGAAGCCTGAAGTGTGGCGAGTAGTTTTACACTGCGTGGAGGAACAGTGAGGAAGCATAAGCGTCGTGCAGGGGATCACTCATGGTTTAGTCTGGTCTTAGTCTACATAATTTATAATTGGAAATCACATTAGAAATGACAACATTTGTTTGTGTGTCTACTCAACAAGTCTGTGTTTGCAGGGGTTGAGTTACTGCTCCTTGCCTTGTGTGTGTGTGTTTGTGTGTGTGTGTGTGTGTGTGTGAGAGAGAGAGAGAGAGAGAGAGAGAGAGAGAGAGAGAGAGAGAGAGAGAGAGAGAGAGAGAGAGAGATTAAGTTAATGTCTGAACAATTAAAACTTTACCTTTGAGCTGTCCCTCGTCGCTGTGATCAATACATAACGTCTGTAATAAAGAAAAACACTGAGTTATTACCAAGTAAATCCTCTCCAACTAGAAGCACTCGTGTAAATTATATAACTTTGTCGTCTTCCCTATTTTTATGCATCACTAATAGAAAGCTTTTAATATGAAGTGATGTAGGTAACATCTCTTAGCTAGTAATTGATGTTAGGAACCTCAACCTAACCTTGTAAAACCATTGTGCAAATATGTCGTGCCGAATAGGTAAAATTAGTCAATTAGCAAGAACTCATTTAAAATTAAGTCATTTCTAAAATTTTCTGTTATTCATTAAACTATATATTTTTTCACTTACGTTAATATAAAAAATAATAATTTTGTACCAAAAGAGCCTTAGAAAACTTACCTAACCTTATTATAACAAGGACAATTTAATTTAGCCAAATGCAACTAAATATATTTTAGATAAGTTTACAATAATTAAATAATAAACACAATGAAATATTTTTTTTTTTTCGTTAAGTTCAGAATGATATTTGCGAAATTATTGCACACACAAATTTTCGCTCGTCTTATTCGGCAAGAAGAGCGTTGCTATTTAAGCCAAAATCGCAGTACAACTACTGTGAAAAATAGCAACATTCCAAGCGCTTTCGTGACTTTTCACATTATCAAGGAACTATATCATATAGTTCCTTGATAATGTGAGAAGTCACGAAAGCGCTTAGAATGTCGCTACTTTTTTCACTGTGGTTGTTCTGCACATTGTGATATCACCTGTTTACTGTGGTCTGACTGCGCTGCGCACATTATATATATATATATATATATATATATATATATATATATATATATATATATATATATATATATATATATATATATATATATATATTACACCAAAAGATCTTAAAATGAAACAAATTCAGTTCGTCGAAGTGAATGGAACACAGCCAAAAAAAGTGGAATGCAGAGGACGAATTTTTCAGTTGAAAACTTGACACTGGTGAAAATATTTCGAGTCGCCAGAAGCATTTTAGTTTTTAAACAAAAATTTTCAGCTCTTCCTCCACAAGTCCAAACAAGATAATTACTTCTTATTCAGAGGCTCTTCTAGCCAGCCATGCTGTGGGCAGCGACCTCGAGGTCTTACTGCCAAAGATGTCTGATACTTTCTTGACTTTTGGCTCAGAGTTGAGAATTCTGAATTACATTATCTAGGGAGGGGCAGCGCTCGTCGCCCAGCTACAGGGTTAAATATGGGACTGTATTATAGTGTCTAAAGGGAGGTACATGGGGACGCTAAGTCAGAAAGTGGACAGAGGAGGGCAGTTCAGCCATCACACAGCACTGACACTGTCACTCTAAGTCGGGAAATCACCATAAGATCCCAAATGATAGGGACCCACGTACCACACGAAGGACGATGTTTTGGGAAAAGTGACATTAATAAGAAAAGTAAAAACTAGGGATGGTATACAGAAGCTGCAAGAAGACTTGAACAGGTAGCAAATGTTGCCAGGATGTACATATACAACGTATAACTTCGGTGGCTTTTGTGCAACTAGGTAACTTATTCTGCTTTCATCAACCTGAACGTTAGACACATCTTTGAGTAAGTTGCGTCAGCGTGGAGCCGGACTTGATCACGCAAGCGAAGAAACTTTAAAAGATATACAGGTTTGCAACCCGAACAGTGCTAAGGGGCACCTAAGTTCCTGGTATAACTTAACAAATTTTTGAGGACACTTGTCCTCATAGATTTGTTAAGTTATAAAATGAATTAAGTAAAGTAAACGGACAAAGAAAATGCGATAGTAATTATGGACAACGTAGATTATAGTGGAAAAATGAACATGACAAACTATATGGACAACCTTAACCTGACAAAACCTGAAGAGAGATATGTTCCAGTAGGGACACGAACACGACGTACAAAATACCAAGAGGATTGGATAGACTAGATAACGTCAAAGTATTTGAGATGCAAGGAGAGGAAGCCAGACGTCATAGATGACATCTAGGAGACAGGATCATTATGTAGAGCTTCTCACAACCTTATGATGATTTGTACTAGACGAAAGAAAATGAAAATGTGGCAGGGGCAAATAATTCACTGTTTTAATAGCATATATGATCAGATATTGGGGAAAGGAATAAGTAAAGTCAGTCAACGAGAGTTAAGAGGCAAACCCATGAATTTCAAGCAAATCCGGATAGGTGAACGCTTAAGTTCACTCAGATGAACTCATTTAAACAGCAAGAGGAGCATAGACACTAAGTTCCCTGTTTATATGGTCTTTGTTGGTTCTGGGGAACAATGCCCCAGCAGTCTTCTTGTTCAGACTTAGGTCCATCAGGCTGTTTGTGTGCGTGTATTCTGTCAGGGAACAACTTTTATCGCTTCAAAGATTTGAAAATAAACAAAAAAAATAATAAATAAAAAGGATATATATAAGAAGATAAAACACTTTTGTTAAACAATTGCCAATCTCAAAAATAAAAAAAAATTAAAGATTAGCAACAGTAGTCAAAAAAGCGGCTGAGCGGTGTATCCGGTTTTTAGGCATGCGGCTGAGCGGTGTATCCGGTTTTAGGGGTGCGGCTGAGCGGTGTATCCGGTTTTAGGGGTGCGGCTGAGCGGTGTATCCGGTCTAGGACCAGCAGCTAGAGGGTCACCTTTTCACACCTAGGTGTTACTTCCGGTTTTGACCATGACCTCGCCCTCGAGACTACCTCACCCTTGACCCCCCAACCAATACCCCCGCCCACGACCCCCCCCTTCGCGACCCCGCCGTCGCGCTGCGCGCGCCCGCCCTCCCCGCCCGCGCGCCCGCCCGCGCCCTTCGCGACCCCCGCCCGCGCCTTCTGCTGCGCCTTCTGCAGCGTCATCCGGATCGCCCCCGCGCCTCGAATTTTTTTTCTTATGATCTCCTTGGATCAAGGTTTTTGGATTCTCCCCTATGGGGTTTCGAATTTTTTTTGAATTTCATTTTCTTGTGCTCTCCACTTCCTCGGATCCCCCTCCCACTTTCACCCCCCAACCCCAAAAATTTCTCGACAATACCATGACTCCATCTCCTCAGATCAAATTTTTAAGGTTCCCCCTCCCACTTCCACCCCCCAATCCCAAAAATTTCTCAATATTACCAAGTTTTTGGATTCCCCCCTATGGGGGTTTCGAAAGTCTCCATCTCCTCGGATCAAGTTTTTGAGGTTCCCCCTCCCACTTTCACCCCCCAATCCCAAAAATTTCTCGATAATACAAGTTTTTGGATTCCCCCCCTATGGGGGTTTTGAATTTCTTATGATCGCCTTGGATCAAATTTTTGGATTACCCCTCCCACTTTCACCCACCCCCCACCTCAAATTTTTCTCGATAATACATTTTTTTGGATCCCCCCTATGGGGGTTTCGAAATTCTTATGATCTCCTCGGATCAAATTTTTTGGATCCCCCCTATGGGTTTTCGAAATTCTCCATCTCCTTGGATCAAGGTTTTTTTTTTGGATTGTCCCTCCTTGCACCCCCCCCAACCCCAAAAATTTCTCAATATTACAAGTTTTTGCATTCCCCCCTATGGGGGTTTTCGAAATTCTCCATCTCCTTGGATCAAATTTTTAAGGTTCCCCCCCCTCCCACTTTCACCCCCCCAACCCCAAAATTTCTCGATAATACAAGTTTTGGATTCCCCCCTATGGGGGTTTCGAAATTCTTATGATCTCCTCGGATCAAGTTTTTTTTTTGGATTCCCCCATATGGGGTTTTCGAAATTCTCCATCTCCTTGGATCAAATTTTTGGGTACCCCTCTCACTTTCACTCCCACCCCAAAATTTCTCGATAATACCAAGACTCCATCTCCTTGGATCAAGGTTTTTTGGATTCCCCCCTCTGGGGGTAAGCATTCAAATGAACTCCTATGGGGGCATGCTTACTACAGGTCTAAACAAGTGTGACGTCAGTATTCCTCTCATTAATGTGTTTACTCGGCGGTCAGTGACGTCAGTATTCCACTCATTAAGTGAAATGAACTAAAAAGGACCACACACACACAGGCTGAATCATGTCGAACGTTCAGTTCATTAAAGTTAATAAGGGGATATAGTACCTACATCATAGGGAAAACATTTTCACTCTTAACCCAGGTTAATCCAAATAATTTCACATTTTTGTTTCGTTAATACCCACAACAATCCAACAATTTCTTTACAACACAAGTCTAGACATTTTTCTCGTTTTAACTATTTCATCTCAGGTCACTCCCCACGAAGTAACCTCCTCCACACCCTCCCGAACCCTCACACTCCAACCAACACCTCACAATTTTCACTCATAACCCCCAATTTTTCTCGTTTTAACCCTTTTAGTTCATTAAAGTTAATAAGGGGATACAGTACATCAGAAAGTCACCACAACACTTATAACCACTTTTCGATAAATTCACTAGTCACAATTTTACATATTACGAAGTTAATACGCACACACACCTCACTTTGAACACCTTCAAAACACTCTCTTAAATCATTTGAATACTCACAAAAATACCTTTATACATTTCCAAACAACACTGAAATACTCCAAAACATCATTCGAACACCCCCAAAATCACCTCTGAATACTCCCAGAACACCTTCATAAGTACTCTTGCACATCATTTGAACACCTTCATAAGTACTCTCATAATCATTTGTACACCTTCAAAAAACACCTTTGAATACTCACATAAACACCCTTGAACACCTTCAAAACACCTTTGAATAACCTCAAAACACCTTTGAACACCTTCAAAACACCTTTGAACACCTTTGAACATTTCCAAAAACACTATTTGAGTACTCCCAATTACACCACTGATTACTACTAAAACACCGCTGAATTCAAAAAACACTATTTGAGTACTCCCAATTACACCACTGATTACTACTAAAACACCGCTGAATTCAATCAAAACGCCCTTCAACACCTTCAAACTCCCTTGAACACCTTCAAAACACTCTTGAACACTTTCAAAAACACCTTTGAACATTTCCAATCAACACTGAAACACTTCCAAAAAACACAATTTGAGTACTCCCAATTACACCACTGAATACTACTAAAACACCGCTGAATTCAATCAAAACACCCTTCAACACCTTCAAAACACCTTTGAACACCTTCAAAACACCTTTGACACCTTCAAAACACTCTTGAACACCTTCAGAAAACACCTTCGAACATTTCCAATCAACACTGAAACACTTCCATACCCAACTATTGCGACATGTTTTCAACACCCCCTCCATTCTTTTTCCAATATATCATAACTTTTCAATTCTATAATTTCTTTTTAAAATATTCACACATTACCTTTATATTCAGTAAAATCTCTCCATATTTCTAATTACAACCCTCCCCATACCCCTCTCCATCTCACCCGCATTCTTCACATCCACTCACCCATCTCCCAACATACCTCTTCTGAACACACACACAAAAAAATCACATTTCACATCCACAAATGCATCTCAAATCCACTAAAATCACTGTAACCAAGATATTCACACACACACACCTTACCTAACCTAACCTAACCTAACCTAACCTAACCTAGCCTAACCTAACCTAACCTAACCTAACCTAACCTAACCTAACCTGTCCTAACCTAACCTAACCTAACCTAACCGAACCTACCCTAACCTAATTTAACCTAACCTAACCTTACCGAACCTACCCTAACCTAACTTAACCTAACCTAACCTATCCTAACCTTACCGAACCTACCCTAACCTAACCTTACCTAACATAACCTACCCTAACCTAACCTAACTTTACCTAACCTAACCTAACCAAACCTACCCTAACCTAACTTAACCTATCCTAACCTTACCTAACTTATCCTAACCTAACCTAACTCCCCATACCCCTCTCCATCTCACCCGCATTTCTTCACATCCACTCACCCATCTCCCAACATACCTCTTCTGAACACACACACAAAAAAATCACATTTCACATCCACAAATGCATCTCAAATCCACTAAAATCACTGTAACCAAGATATTCACACACACACACCTTACCTAACCTAACCTTACCTAACCTAACCTACCCTAACCTAACTTAACCTAACATAACCTAACCTAACCTTACCTAACCTAACCTAACCTTACCTAACCTAACCTTACCTAACCTACCCTAACCTAACCTTACCTAACCTAACCTAGCCTAACCTAACCTATCTTAACCTTACCTAACCTAACCTTACCTAACATAACCTAACTTAACCTAACCGAACCTAACCTAACCTTACCTAACTTATCCTAACCTAACCTACCCTAACCTAACCTACCCTAACCTGTCCTAACCTAACCTAACCTAACCTAACCTAACCTAACCGAACCTACCCTAACCTAATTTAACCTAACCTAACCTTACCGAACCTACGCTAACCTAACTTAACCTAACCTAACCTATCCTAACCTTACCGAACCTACCCTAACCTAACCTTACCTAACATAACCTAGCCTAACCTAACCTAACTTTACCTAACCTAACCTAACCTAACCAAACCTACCCTAACCTAACTTAACCTATCCTAACCTTACCTAACTTATCCTAACCTAACCTAACCTAACCTTACCTAACATAATCTAACCTATCTTATCCTAATCCAACCTAACCTAACCTTACCTAACCTATCTTATCCTAATCTAACCTTGCCTAACCATTACCTAACCTAACCTAACCTATCTTATCCTAATCCAACCTAACCTAGCCGAACCTATCCTAAAATATATTGGAACACCCCCAAAACACTATTTGAGTACTCCAGAATTACTTTGAACGACTCCATTTTGGATATATCCAAATTAGTTTTGAAAACTTTATCGTAAAATCGAACATTATTTTCTTGTTGGTAAAACACACTCAATGGTAGAAATATTTACTCGATTTCCGAATAGAAGCACTGTCCTCGCTCTGAGAGACTCATTGTGGGTCACCCCAACACATGGTGTAATGCGCTTCACACCCAAGGTAGAACATAACACCTGCGTCAACTCAGGACAGACAGGCGCCATGTAATGCGGGTAACATCCAAGGTAGAAAATCATCTCTTTCCAGACCAACTGTCTATCCTAACCTAACCTAACCTAACCTAACCTAATTCCTAACCTAACCTAACCTCACCTAACCGAACCTAACCTAACTCCATCAATCACCTCTATCCTAACCTAACCTAACCTAACCTAACCCAACCTAACTCCATCAAACACCTCTAACCTAACCTAACCTAACCTATCCTAACCTAACCTAACTCCATCAAACACCTCGAATACTACCTAACTTAACCTAACCTAACCTTACCTAACCTACCGAACCTAACCTAACCTAACCTAACCTATCCTAACCCGTCCCAACCTAACCTAACCTAACCTAACCTAACCTAACCTAACCTAACCTAACTTATCCTAACCTAACCTATCCTAACCTAACCTAAACACTGACTAACTTTGAACCAACTCTGAACACCACTGATCTTCTTCAAAAAAATGCTCTGCACATCATTTGAACACCTTCAAAAAAAAACACCATCAAACACCTCCGAATACTCCCAAAAAAACACTACTGATTACTACCAAATCACCACTGAATACTACCAATCACCGTCAAAATCACCAGAAACTAAGTTTAACATCACCATCTAACATCCTTTTTATAGAAATCCCCTCAAATCACTATAACCAAGAACTCCCTCCCCATTTGGCGCATAAAAAAAAAAAAGCATGAACACAAACCTAATACGCAAACACTTAGTACATGATCACCATCAACTGAAAACATATCTTATACACACACATAATATAAGACAATCACCAACTACAATCACCCATGTTCACTTACCTCAAAATCACTAATATCACAGAAAACAATAATTTTTATAAACATTTCACACACACACACACAAAAAAAAAAATCATATTTGACAATATCTAAGCGCACTCACCTCACTACCACCAACACACGATGTCTCACCTCACAGGACCGACGAGGTCACCTCCAGTGACGTCACACTCCCATTGTGTTACTTGGTGGTTGGTAACATCACACCTAACCCCCTTGTTTCAACCTGTTGTACCCTACATTATCTAAGAACACTATATCCAAGACGATTACCAGATTTTATGATCCCCAACACCAAGATCACAGAAAACACACATTTTTATAATTATTCACACAAAAATCACGATCACCAATTCCATATCATGTTTACCGTCATCTATCAACACTAATCACCAAGATCACCAAAAAATCTAAGATCATGCATCTCAAAACTACTATGATCACTGAAAACACTTATTTTTTTAAACATTCGCACAAAAAATAAGACATACACAAAAATACCACAACACTTCCACCAACATCTATAACATAACATGAGCACTATAACATATCACTATCACAAAAAAAATAATACACAAACACCCACATATTATACATTTCAATTGGAAATTTAAGACATGAGACATACACACCAAATCTAAGACATTCACCTCCAACTAAGACATACACATCACCCTTAAAACTTCCTTCCTTATTCATTCCGCATATCTCCTAGAGCTGTTTTAACCCCGACGGATCCATCACGACGTAGGAGCCAGAGTGTAGTAGGTGGTGTTGGAGTGGTGATGGTTCCTCTGGCTCCTACGTCGTGATGGAACCGTCGGGGTTAAAACAGCTCTAGGAGATATGCGGAATGAATAAGGAAGGAAGTTTTAAGGGTGATGTGTATGTCTTAGTTGGAGGTGAATGTCTTAGATTTGGTGTGTATGTCTCATGTCTTAAATTTCCAATTGAAATGTATAATATGTGGGTGTTTGTGTATTATTTTTTTTGTGATAGTGATATGTTATAGTGCTCATGTTATGTTATAGATGTTGGTGGAAGTGTTGTGGTATTTTTGTGTATGTCTTATTTTTTGTGCGAATGTTTAAAAAAATAAGTGTTTTCAGTGATCATAGTAGTTTTGAGATGCATGATCTTAGATTTTTTGGTGATCTTGGTGATTAGTGTTGATAGATGACGGTAAACATGATATGGAATTGGTGATCGTGATTTTTGTGTGAATAATTATAAAAATGTGTGTTTTCTGTGATCTTGGTGTTGGGGATCATAAAATCTGGTAATCGTCTTGGATATAGTGTTCTTAGATAATGTAGGGTACAACAGGTTGAAACAAGGGGGTTAGGTGTGATGTTACCAACCACCAAGTAACACAATGGGAGTGTGACGTCACTGGAGGTGACCTCGTCGGTCCTGTGAGGTGAGACATCGTGTGTTGGTGGTAGTGAGGTGAGTGCGCTTAGATATTGTCAAATATGATTTTTTTTTTTGTGTGTGTGTGTGTGAAATGTTTATAAAAATTATTGTTTTCTGTGATATTAGTGATTTTGAGGTAAGTGAACATGGGTGATTGTAGTTGGTGATTGTCTTATATTATGTGTGTGTATAAGATATGTTTTCAGTTGATGGTGATCATGTACTAAGTGTTTGCGTATTAGGTTTGTGTTCATGCTTTTTTTTTTTTATGCGCCAAATGGGGAGGGAGTTCTTGGTTATAGTGATTTGAGGGGATTTCTATAAAAAGGATGTTAGATGGTGATGTTAAACTTAGTTTCTGGTGATTTTGACGGTGATTGGTAGTATTCAGTGGTGATTTGGTAGTAATCAGTAGTGTTTTTTTGGGAGTATTCGGAGGTGTTTGATGGTGTTTTTTTTTGAAGGTGTTCAAATGATGTGCAGAGCATTTTTTTGAAGAAGATCAGTGGTGTTCAGAGTTGGTTCAAAGTTAGTCAGTGTTTAGGTTAGGTTAGGATAGGTTAGGTTAGGATAAGTTAGGTTAGGTTAGGTTAGGTTAGGTTAGGTTAGGTTAGGTTAGGTTGGGACGGGTTAGGATAGGTTAGGTTAGGTTAGGTTAGGTTCGGTAGGTTAGGTAAGGTTAGGTTAGGTTAAGTTAGGTAGTATTCGAGGTGTTTGATGGAGTTAGGTTAGGTTAGGATAGGTTAGGTTAGGTTAGGTTAGAGGTGTTTGATGGAGTTAGGTTGGGTTAGGTTAGGTTAGGTTAGGTTAGGATAGAGGTGATTGATGGAGTTAGGTTAGGTTCGGTTAGGTGAGGTTAGGTTAGGTTAGGAATTAGGTTAGGTTAGGTTAGGTTAGGTTAGGATAGACAGTTGGTCTGGAAAGAGATGATTTTCTACCTTGGATGTTACCCGCATTACATGGCGCCTGTCTGTCCTGAGTTGACGCAGGTGTTATGTTCTACCTTGGGTGTGAAGCGCATTACACCATGTGTTGGGGTGACCCACAATGAGTCTCTCAGAGCGAGGACAGTGCTTCTATTCGGAAATCGAGTAAATATTTCTACCATTGAGTGTGTTTTACCAACAAGAAAATAATGTTCGATTTTACGATAAAGTTTTCAAAACTAATTTGGATATATCCAAAATGGAGTCGTTCAAAGTAATTCTGGAGTACTCAAATAGTGTTTTGGGGGTGTTCCAATATATTTTAGGATAGGTTCGGCTAGGTTAGGTTGGATTAGGATAAGATAGGTTAGGTTAGGTTAGGTAATGGTTAGGCAAGGTTAGATTAGGATAAGATAGGTTAGGTAAGGTTAGGTTAGGTTGGATTAGGATAAGATAGGTTAGATTATGTTAGGTAAGGTTAGGTTAGGTTAGGTTAGGATAAGTTAGGTAAGGTTAGGATAGGTTAAGTTAGGTTAGGGTAGGTTTGGTTAGGTTAGGTTAGGTTAGGTAAAGTTAGGTTAGGTTAGGCTAGGTTATGTTAGGTAAGGTTAGGTTAGGGTAGGTTCGGTAAGGTTAGGATAGGTTAGGTTAGGTTAAGTTAGGTTAGCGTAGGTTCGGTAAGGTTAGGTTAGGTTAAATTAGGTTAGGGTAGGTTCGGTTAGGTTAGGTTAGGTTAGGTTAGGTTAGGTTAGGACAGGTTAGGGTAGGTTAGGTTAGGGTAGGTTAGGTTAGGATAAGTTAGGTAAGGTTAGGTTAGGTTCGGTTAGGTTAAGTTAGGTTATGTTAGGTAAGGTTAGGTTAGGTAAGGTTAAGATAGGTTAGGTTAGGCTAGGTTAGGTTAGGTAAGGTTAGGTTAGGGTAGGTTAGGTAAGGTTAGGTTAGGTAAGGTTAGGTTAGGTTAGGTAAGGTTAGGTTAGGTTATGTTAGGTTAAGTTAGGTTAGGGTAGGTTAGGTTAGGTAAGGTTAGGTTAGGTAAGGTGTGTGTGTGTGAATATCTTGGTTACAGTGATTTTAGTGGATTTGAGATGCATTTGTGGATGTGAAATGTGATTTTTTTGTGTGTGTGTTCAGAAGAGGTATGTTGGGAGATGGGTGAGTGGATGTGAAGAAATGCGGGTGAGATGGAGAGGGGTATGGGGAGTTAGGTTAGGTTAGGATAAGTTAGGTAAGGTTAGGATAGGTTAAGTTAGGTTAGGGTAGGTTTGGTTAGGTTAGGTTAGGTAAAGTTAGGTTAGGTTAGGGTAGGTTATGTTAGGTAAGGTTAGGTTAGGGTAGGTTCGGTAAGGTTAGGATAGGTTAGGTTAGGTTAAGTTAGGTTAGGGTAGGTTCGGTAAGGTTAGGTTAGGTTAAATTAGGTTAGGGTAGGTTCGGTTAGGTTAGGTTAGGTTAGGTTAGGACAGGTTAGGTTAGGTTAGGTTAGGTTAGGTTAGGTTAGGTTAGGCTAGGTTAGGTTAGGTTAGGTTAGGTTAGGTTAGGTAAGGTGTGTGTGTGTGAATATCTTGGTTACAGTGATTTTAGTGGATTTGAGATGCATTTGTGGATGTGAAATGTGATTTTTTTGTGTGTGTGTTCAGAAGAGGTATGTTGGGAGATGGGTGAGTGGATGTGAAGAATGCGGGTGAGATGGAGAGGGGTATGGGGAGGGTTGTAATTAGAAATATGGAGAGATTTTACTGAATATAAAGGTAATGTGTGAATATTTTAAAAAGAAATTATAGAATTGAAAAGTTATGATATATTGGAAAAAGAATGGAGGGGGTGTTGAAAACATGTCGCAATAGTTGGGTATGGAAGTGTTTCAGTGTTGATTGGAAATGTTCGAAGGTGTTTTCTGAAGGTGTTCAAGAGTGTTTTGAAGGTGTCAAAGGTGTTTTGAAGGTGTTCAAAGGTGTTTTGAAGGTGTTGAAGGGTGTTTTGATTGAATTCAGCGGTGTTTTAGTAGTATTCAGTGGTGTAATTGGGAGTACTCAAATTGTGTTTTTTGGAAGTGTTTCAGTGTTGATTGGAAATGTTCAAAGGTGTTTTTGAAAGTGTTCAAGAGTGTTTTGAAGGTGTTCAAGGGAGTTTGAAGGTGTTGAAGGGCGTTTTGATTGAATTCAGCGGTGTTTTAGTAGTAATCAGTGGTGTAATTGGGAGTACTCAAATAGTGTTTTGGAAATGTTCATGGGTGTTGTGGGATGTGGGTGTTGTGGGTGTTGTTGTCGAATTAGAGTTACCGAAAAAGATGATATAAGTGGGTTGTGATGAAATTAGTTTAAAAACGATATTCAAAGGTGTTTGAAGGTGTTCAAGGGTGTTTATGTGAGTATTCAAATGATTATGAGAGTGTTTTTGGGGGTGTTCAAAGTAAAGTGTTTGAGTTAGTTTTTGTGACTTTTTTCTGATGTATTGTGTCCCCTTAATAACTTTAATGAACTAAAAGGGTAAAAAACGAGAAAATGCCTAGTCTGGAGACTGAGGGATGAGTTGTAATTTAATGAAAGTGCAGATAAATTAGAGATGTCAAATCTTATTTGGGAGTACTCAAATAGTGTTTTGGAAATGTTCAAAGGTGTTTTGAGTGTGTTCAAATGTTGTTTTTGAAGGTGTTCAAGGGTGTTTTGAAGGTGTTCAAAGGTGTTTTGAGGTTATTCAAAGGTGTTTTGAAGGTGTTCAAGGGTGTTTTGAAGGTGTTCAAAGGTGTTTTGAAGGTGATCAAAGGTGTTTTGAAGGTGTTCAAAGGTGTTTTGAAGGTGTTCAAAGGTGTTTTGAAGGTGTTCAAGGGTGTTTATGTGAGTATTCAAAGGTGTTCAAAGGTGTTTTGAAGGTGTTGAAGGGTGTTTTGATTGAATTCATCGGTGTTTTAGTAGTATTCAGTGGTGTAATTGGGAGTACTCAAATAGTGTTTTGGAAATGTTCAAAGGTGTTTTTGAAGGTGTTCAAGAGTGTTTTGAAGGTGTTCAAGGGTGTTTGAAGGTGTTGAAGGGTGTTTTGATTGAATTCAGCGGTGTTTTAGTAGTAATCAGTGGTGTAATTGGGAGTACTCAAATTGTGTTTTTTTGGAAGTGTTTCAGTGTTGTTTGGAAATGTTCAAAGGTGTTCAAAGGTGTTTTGAGTGTGTTCAAATGTTGTTTTTGAGAGTGTTCAAGGGTGTTTTGAAGGTGTTCAAGGGTGTTTTGAAGGTGTTCAAATGATTATGAGAGTGCTTTGAAGGTGTTTTGAAGGTGTTCAAGGGTGTTTATGTGAGTATTCAAAGGTGTTTTGAAGGTGTACAAATGATTATGAGAGTACTTATGAAGGTGTTCAAATGATGTGCAAGAGTACTTATGAAGGTGTTCTGGGAGTATTCAGAGGTGATTTGGGGGTGTTCGAATGATGTTTTTGGAGTAATTCAGTGTTGTTTGGAAATGTATAAAGGTATTTTTTGTGAGTATTCAAATGATTTATGAGAGTGTTTTGAAGATGTTCAAAAGTAAAAGTGCGTATTTAACTTCGTAATATGTAAAATTGTGAGTAGTGAATTTAACGAAAGTGGATGTAAGCGATGTGGTGACTTTCTGATGCATGTGTCCCACTTTAATGAACTAAAAGGGTTAAAACGAGAAAAATTGGGGGTTATGAGTGAAAATTGTGAGGTGATGGTTGGAGTGTGAGGGTTTGGGAGGGTGGGTAAAAGGGTAGACAAGATTCAACCTGTGTGCGCGGTCATCACGTGACGTCACTACTATGTTCCCTTATTATCTTGAATGAACTAAAAGGACCGACCTGATTCAACCTGTGTGCGCGTGACGTCACTGACCGCCGAGTAAACGCTTTTTTTAGTTCATTTTAACTTAATGAGAGGAAACTTTTAGTTCATTTAACTTAATGAGAGGAAACTTTTAGTTCATTTAACTTAATGAGAGGAAACTTTTAGTTCATTTGACTTAATGAGAGGAAACTTTTAGACCTGTAGTAAGCATGCCCCCATAGGAGGAGTTCATTTGAATGCTTACCCCCAGAGGGGGGATTCCAAAAACCTTGATCCAAGGAGATGGAGAATTTCGAAAACCCCATAGGGGGGGAATCCAAAAACTTGTATTATCGAGAAATTTTGGGGTGGGAGTGAAAGTGTGAGGGGTAATCCAAAAATTTGATCCAAGGAGATGGAGAATTTCGAAAACCCATAGGGAGGATCCAAAAAACTCGATCCGAGGAGATGGAGTCTTGGTATTGTCGAGAAATTTGAGGTGGGAGTGAAAGTGGGAGGGGGATCCGAGGAAGTGGAGACTTTGATATTGAGAACCTCATAGGGGGGAGTATCCAAAACTTGTATTATCGAGAAAATTTGGGGATGGGGGGTGAAAGGAGGGGTACCCAAAAAACTTGATCCGAGGAATTGGAGAATTTCGAAAACCCCATAGGGGGGAATCCAAAACTTGTATTATCGAGAAAAAAAATTTGAGGTGGGGGGTGGGTGAAAGTGGGAGGGGTAATCCAAAAATTTGATCCAAGGTGATCATAAGAAATTCAAAACCCCCATAGGGGGGAATCCAAAACTTGTATTATCGAGAAATTTTTGGGATTGGGGGGTGAAAGTGGGAGGGGGAACCTTAAAAATTTGATCTGAGGAGATGGAGAATTTCGAAAAACCCATAGGGGGGATCCAAAAACTTGGTAATATTGAGAAATTTTGGGATGGGGGTGAAAGTGAGAGGGGGAACCTCAAAAAATTTGATCCGAGGAGATGGAGAAACCCCCATAGGGGGGAATGCAAAAACTTGGTAATATTGAGAAATTTTTTGGGGATGGGGGGTGGAAGGAGGGGCAATCCAAAAAACCTTGATCCAAGGAGATGGAGAGCACAAGAAAATGAAATTCAAAAAAAATTCGAAAAAAATCGGAAAAAAATTCGAGGCGCGGGGGCGATCCGGACGACGCTGCAGAAGGCGCAGCAGAAGGCGCGAAGGGGCGCGGGCGGGGCGCGGGGCGGGCGGGGCGCGCGGGGCGCGCGGGCGGGCGGGCGCGCGGGCGGGCGCGCGGGGCGGCGGGCGGGCGCGCGGGCGGGCGCGCGGGCGCGCGGCGCGACGGCGGGGGTCGCGAGGCGGGGGGTCGTGGGGGTGGGGGTATTGGTTGGGGGGTCAAGGGTGAGGTAGTCTCGAGGGCGAGGTCATGGTCAAAACCGGAAGTAACACCTAGGTGTGAAAAGGTGACCCTCCAGCTGCTGGTCCTAGACCGGATACTGAGTCGAGTTAATTACCTTTTACGTATCTTCTGGAAGTAACATACACATAGCTTGCTACGAGTTTTTCCTCAGATAAGTTAGTAAGAGCGTGGGTATTATTATTATTATAATCAAGGGGGAAGCGCTAAACCCGGAGGATTATACAGCGCCTGGGGGGGGGGATGTGGAAGGCATTCAGGCTTAATTCGGGGAACTGGAGCACAGATCCAATTCCCTAAATCAAGAGCCCCTCACCAACATCAAGGAACCTTCCTTGAGGGGAAGAGCGTGGGTAACTGACAGCTAGTATCCGCAAGGAAATTATCCTGTGTCTATAACTTGTTTCCAGATATTCAAATAACACAGCACTCTTGGTGCACCAGTTAGGACTATAGCATATAGGCATATAGCAAATAATATTGTTGCAGTAATAACACCAGGAGGCAGCTCTGATGAAAACTCACACTCACACGAGCTTTTAAATCTCTGCACAAAATTCAATTTAAACCAGCAAATAAGAGCCTACTAGACTGGAGAATACACTAGACCTCATCTTCACTAACAATGATGATCTGATAAGAAATGTCACCATATCAAAAGCAATATACTCAGATCACAACATAATTGAGGTTCAGACATGTATGCGTGGAGCCCCAGACCGACAAAATGAGACTAGTCACGAGGGAGCATTCACCAAATTCAACTTCAATAACAAAAACAAAGTGGGACCAAGTAAACCAAGTCCTAACCGATATAAGCTGGGAAGATATACTAAGCAACACAGACCCCAACTTATGCCTAGAACAGATTAACTCGGTGGCACTCGATGTATGCACAAGGCTTATTCCTCTAAGAAAAAGGAGGAGTAGATGTAAAATAGAAAGAGACAGGCGCTCCCTTTACAGGCGACGGAAAAGAATAACAGAGCGGCTAAAAGAGGTCAATATATCTGAAATGCGTAGGGAGACACTGGTCAGAGAAATAGCAAGCATCGAACTTAAGCTAAAAGAATCCTTTAGGAGTCAGGAATCGCGGGAAGAACTAAAAGCCATAAATGAAATCGAAAGAAACCCAAAGTATTTCTTCTCCTATGCCAAATCAAAATCGAGAACAACGTCCAGTATTGGGCCCCTACTTAAACAAGATGGGTCCTACACAGATGACAGCAAGGAAATGAGTGAGCTACTCAAGTCCCAATATGACTCAGTTTTTAGCAAGCCGCTAACCAGACTGAGAGTCGAAGATCAAAATGAATTTTTTATGAGAGAGCCACAAACTTTGATTAACAAAAGCCTATCCGATGTTATCCTGACGCCAAATGACTTCGAACAGGCGATAAATGACATGCCCATGCACTCTGCCCCAGGGCCAGACTCATGGAACTCTGTGTTCATCAAGAACTGCAAGAAGCCCCTATCACGAGCCTTTTCCATCCTATGGAGAGGGAGCATGGACACGGGGGTCGTCCCTCAGTTACTAAAAACAACAGACATAGCCCCACTCCACAAAGGGGGCAGTAAAGCAACAGCAAAGAACTACAGACCAATAGCACTAACATCCCATATCATAAAAATCTTTGAAAGGGTCCTAAGAAGCAAGATCACCACCCATCTAGAAACCCATTAGTTACACAACCCAGGGCAACATGGGTTTAGAACAGGTCGCTCCTGTCTGTCTCAACTATTGGATCACTACGACAAGGTCCTAAATGCACTAGAAGACAAAAAGAATGCAGATGTAATATATACAGACTTTGCAAAAGCCTTCGACAAGTGTGACCATGGCGTAATAGCGCACAAAATGCGTGCTAAAGGAATAACAGGAAAAGTCGGTCGATGGATCTATAATTTCCTCACTAACAGAACACAGAGAGTAGTCGTCAACAGAGTAAAGTCCGAGGCAGCTACGGTGAAAAGCTCTGTTCCACAAGGCACAGTACTAGCTCCCATCTTGTTCCTCATCCTCATATCCGACATAGACAAGGATGTCAGCCACAGCACCGTGTCTTCCTTTGCAGATGACACCCGAATCTGCATGACAGTGTCTTCCATTGCAGACACTGCAAGGCTCCAGGCGGACATCAACCAAATCTTTCAGTGGGCTGCAGAAAACAATATGAAGTTCAACGATGAGAAATTTAAATTACTCAGATATGGTAAACATGAGGAAATTAAATCTTCATCAGAGTACAAAACAAATTCTGGCCACAAAATAGAGCGAAACACCAACGTCAAAGACCTGGGAGTGATTATGTCGGAGGATCTCACCTTCAAGGACCATAACATTGTATCAATCGCATCTGCTAGAAAAATGACAGGATGGATAATGAGAACCTTCAAAACTAGGGAGGCCAAGCCCATGATGACACTCTTCAGGTCACTTGTTCTATCTAGGCTGGAATATTGCTGCACTCTAACAGCACCTTTCAAGGCAGGTGAAATTGCCGACCTAGAAAATGTACAGAGAACTTTCACGGCGCGCATAACGGAGATAAAACACCTCAATTACTGGGAGCGCTTATAGGCTGAGACACAAAGAAACATAAGATGCGAAAAGTTTTACAATAAGCTGAAGAAGGCTATGTGAAATGGGGGAGAATTTGGCAGAAAACTGTACAAAGCAAAAGCGAAGTAAATTCTGCAGTCTATCTTTATAAAGTTTGAAGAACTTAACAGCAAAACTTACGAGACGTTCAGAATTATTATAATCAAAAAGAAGCGCTAAACCACAAGGGCTATACAGCGAGAGAGACGTTCAGAAGCAAGTGAAGTGTGTCGCCTCTCCTTGCTTCAGGTAAAAAGGGCGAGAAATTCCAAGGTAGTGGGCTAAAAAACACACCTAACGTCCCTTCCGCTGACCCACTGATGGTACTGACAGGAGAGATCATCACAAGAATCACTGAGAAATACCACCAGCGAACTAACACACAAGTCCTAATAGAATTCAATAGGAGATTTTCTTAACACATTGTACTGTCTTCATGGAAAACACATCACCGCCTTCTGAGCAACAGAAACTAATTAATGTTTGCAGTCATATCACTTGTGTGTGTTTTAAATAGTTGTTGGAGGTTTTAAATCGCTTCAGTCTAATTCGCCATCTTCTGTAAAAATTTATGTATCGTTTATTACTCATGTCCTCCAACTCAGCAAATATCTTGTCGTACATCACCGATTTTAGCAGGGTAGGGATGGCCCGTGGCCTGGTAGGCAACACTCTCGCCTCACACAATAAGTCTCCTTGGTTCGATCCTCAGCAAGGGAGGAAACACTGCGCGTGTTTCCTTACACCTGTTATCCCGCTCACCTAACGAGCAAGTAGACACCATGAGTGTTAGTCGACTGGTATACTCATCGCTCGCCAGTATTTCACCAGGGTATATTACACTGTCTGCCAAACATCTGGTATTAATATGCAGTTATTTTGGTACCAATCCTTCAAAGTTCACCCCGCGGCCCTTCTCCCTCAGAGAAGCTTGCAGACTTTGCGCCAGGAACCTGTATTCCATTTGCGGTCTTCTTTTGCCTGTCTTCAGTCTGCATAACTTAACATTTGTAAGGTTAAATTCTAATTGCTGTTTGTTAGAGCAGAATTATAGCCTGTCCAGGGCCATTTTTTGTAGTCTTTTCTGTTTTTCACCTGTTTGCATCCGCTGTTTGTATCATCCTTAGTTTTACGTAAACTACAAACCTCTGTCTACCGTCAAGTCTTTCATGTTATACAGAAAATACAACCGATTTCAATACTGATCCTTTTGTGTACATATCAAATGAAAGACTGGAGGGAAGATAAAGTTAGAGGTTTGTAGTTTACGTAAAACTGATGAGCGGATGCAAACAGCGGATGCAAACAGCGGATGCAAACAGCGGATGCAAACAGCGGATGCAAACAGCGGAAGAAAACAGCGGAAGAAAACAGCGGATGCAAACAGCGGATGCAAACAGCGAAAGAAAACAGCGAAAGAAAACAGCGGAAGAAAACAGCGGATGCAAACAGCGGATGCAAACAGCGGATGCAAACAGCGGAAGAAAACATCGGAAGAAAACAGCGGATGCAAAAACGAATGCAAACAGCGGATGCAAACAGCGGATGCAAACAGCGGATGCAAACAGCGGATGCAAACAGCGGATGCAAACAGCGGATGCAAACAGCGGATGCAAACAGCGGAAGAAAACAGCGGAAGAAAACAGCGGAAGAAAACAGCGGATGCAAACAGCGGATGCAAACAGCGGATGCAAACAGCGGATGCAAACAGCGGATGCAAACAGCGGAAGAAAACAGCGGAAGAAAACAGCGGAAGAAAACAGCGGATGCAAACAGCGGATGCAAACAGCGGATGCAAACAGCGGATGCAAACAGCGGATGCAAACAGCGGATGCAAACAGCGGAAGAAAACAGCGGAAGAAAACAGCGGATGCAAACAGCGGATGCAAACAGCGGATGCAAACAGCGGATGCAAACAGCGGATGCAAACAGCGGAAGAAAACAGCGGAAGAAAACAGCGGAAGAAAACAGCGGAAGAAAACAGCGGAAGAAAACAGCGGAAGAAAACAGCGGATGCAAACAGCGGATGCAAACAGCGGATGCAAACAGCGGATGCAAACAGCGGAAGAAAACAGCGGAAGAAAACAGCAGCGGATGCAAACAGCGGATGCAAACAGCGGATGCAAACAGCGGATGCAAACAGCGGATGCAAACAGCGGATGCAAACAGCGGAAGAAAACAGCGGAAGAAAACAGCGGATGCAAACAGCGGATGCAAACAGCGGATGCAAACAGCGGATGCAAACAGCGGATGCAAACAGCGGATGCAAACAGCGGATGGAAACAGCGGAAGAAAACAGCGGATGCAAACAGCGGATGCAAACAGCGGATGCAAACAGCGGATGCAAACAGCGGATGCAAACAGCGGATGCAAACAGCGGATGCAAACAGCGGATGCAAACAGCGGAAGAAAACAGCGGATGCAAACAGCGGATGCAAACAGCGGATGCAAACAGCGGATGCAAACAGCGGATGCAAACAGCGGATGGAAACAGCGGATGGAAACAGCGGAAGAAAACAGCGGAAGAAAACAGCGGATGCAAACAGCGGATGCAAACAGCGGATGCAAACAGCGGATGCAAACAGCGGATGCAAACAGCGGATGCAAACAGCGGAAGAAAACAGCGGAAGAAAACAGCGGATGCAAACAGCGGATGCAAACAGCGGATGCAAACAGCGGATGCAAACAGCGGATGCAAACAGCGGATGCAAACAGCGGAAGAAAACAGCGGAAGAAAACAGCGGATGCAAACAGCGGATGCAAACAGCGGATGCAAACAGCGGATGCAAACAGCGGATGCAAACAGCGGATGGAAACAGCGGAAGAAAACAGCGGAAGAAAACAGCGGATGCAAACAGCGGATGCAAACAGCGGATGCAAACAGCGGATGCAAACAGCGGATGCAAACAGCGGATGCAAACAGCGGATGCAAACAGCGGATGCAAACAGCGGATGCAAACAGCGGATGCAAACAGCGGATGCAAACAGCGGATGCAAACAGCGGATGCAAACAGCGGAAGAAAACAGCGGAAGAAAACAGCGGAAGAAAACAGCGGATGCAAACAGCGGATGCAAACAGCGGATGCAAACAGCGGATGCAAACAGCGGATGCAAACAGCGGATGCAAACAGCGGATGCAAACAGCGGATGCAAACAGCGGATGCAAACAGCGGATGCAAACAGCGGATGGAAACAGCGGATGGAAACAGCGGATGCAAACAGCGGATGGAAACAGCGGATGCAAACAGCGGATGCAAACAGCGGATGCAAACAGCGGATGCAAACAGCGGATGCAAACAGCGGATGCAAACAGCGGATGCAAACAGCGGATGCAAACAGCGGATGCAAACAGCGGATGCAAACAGCGGAAGAAAACAGCGGAAGAAAACAGCGGAAGAAAACAGCGGAAGAAAACAGCGGAAGAAAACAGCGGATGCAAACGAATGCAAACAGCGGATGCAAACAGCGGAAGAAAACAGCGGAAGAAAACAGCGGATGCAAACAGCGGATGCAAACAGCGGATGCAAACAGCGGATGCAAACAGCGGATGCAAACAGCGGATGCAAACAGCGGATGCAAACAGCGGAAGAAAACAGCGGAAGAAAACAGCGGAAGAAAACAGCGGAAGAAAACAGCGGATGCAAACGAATGCAAACAGCGGATGCAAACAGCGGAAGAAAACAGCGGAAGAAAACAGCGGATGCAAACAGCGGATGCAAACAGCGGATGCAAACAGCGGATGCAAACAGCGGATGCAAACAGCGGATGCAAACAACGGATGCAAACAACGGATGCAAACAACGGATGCAAACAGGTGAAAAACAGAAGAGTACAAAAAAATGGCCCTGGATAGGCTACAAGTCTTCTTAAACAAATAACAATTAGAATTTAACCTTACAAGGCTCGAATCTCAGCTCCTGGCCCCGCCTCTCTTTTGGCTGTTACTGGTTTCACGCCCTCCTGGCTGCGTGAGCCTTCTCATATCTGTTCTTAAAGCTATGTACGGATTTTGCGTCTACCACCTCGCTGCCTAGATCGTTGCATTTTTAGACCTCTGTAAGGCTAAAGAATTATTTCCTAACATCCCTGTGAATTGTCTCTGGTTTTAACTTCCAGCTGTGACCTGTGTAACTGTCCTGTGTGTGTGTACTCACCTGTATGTACTCACCCATACGTAGTTGCAAGGGTCGAGTTACAGCTCCTATCCACGCCTCTTCACTGGTCGTTACTAGGTCCACTACTCTCTCCCGGCTCTAAGAGTCGGTAGTGTGTGTGTGTGTGTGTGTGTGTGTGTGTGTGTGTGTGTGTGTGTGTGTGTGTGTGTGTGTGTGTGTGTGTGTGTGTGTGTGTGTGTGTGTGTGTGTGTGTGTGTGCGCGCGCGCGCCCGCGGGCACGCTCCTTAATAACTGAGGCCGCTAGTGTAAGATTAATTCAATATTTCTCGCCCCTGGTGGACCTTGCACGAGTTTTATTACCATAAATGTCCCCCAGCAAGCACCGCCATTTTCCTCAAGATTTTTACATTTTGGGCCCTGTTTAAATTTTTATACCATTATTATTATTATTATTATTATTATTATTAATATTATTATTATTAAGAGAACTAGAGAGGAACACGTTCCTCTTGTTCTTAGCTAAACTGATGCATAACCCAAAATAATTTATTTTTTTCTCAAAAGTACCTTCAAGTGACGACCTTCTTGCGACCGTCTGACCTTAAGTTCAGCAGAATTATAATCGGTGCTGAGAAGGTCGTACTCAACGATCAACACGACCTTATAACGTCATACCTATTGCATTATTTTTGGTTAAATGATCATCCTTGGCGACTATTATACCCAGATAATTAACTCGATAATAAATCCCCTCGTTTAATACAAATTCTGAGAAAAATCAATTTGAACTACACAAAATTGAGAAATTTTTCCCACGCTTGTCACAGCCTCGTTAATCACTAAATAAAAATGTGCAGAACAACGATGATAAAGAACATTTATAATTTCCTTTACAGTGGTTATACTCTGCACATAACCGTTACACTCGCCGTTATACTCGCCATCATACTCGCCATCATACTCGCCATCATACTCGCCATCATGCCATCATACCATCATACTCACCATCATGCCATCATGCCATCATACTCACCATCATACTCGCCATCATACTCATACTCGCCATCATACCATCATACTCACCATCATACCATCATACTCACCATCATACTCGCCATCATACCATCATACTCACCATCATATTCACCATCATACTCACCTTCACACCATATACTCGCCATCATACTCACCATCATACCATCATACTCGCCATCATACCATCATACTCGCCATCATACCATCATACTCGCCATCATACTTGCCATCATACTCACCATCATACCATCATTGTCGCCATCATACTCACCATCATACTCGCCATCATACTCGCCATCATACTCACCATCATACCATCATTGTCGCCATCATACTCACCATCATACTCACCATCATACTCGCCATCATACTCACCATCATACTCACCATCATACTCACCATCATACTCGCCATCATACTCACCATCATACTCACCATCATACTCACCATCATATCCTAGACCACAGCATATTCACAGGGATATTTTTCCCGATCAATGGTCTTCTACATTGGTTGAAATGAAGGCAGTAATCTATACACAGAGTGGTGTATGTCTCCCAGTGTATACACAGTGGTGTATGTCTCCCAGTGTATACACAGAGTGGTGTATGTCTCCCAGTGTATACACAGTGGTGTATGTCTCCCAGTGTATACACAGAGTGGTGTATGTCTCCCAGTGAATATACAGAGTGGTGTATGTCTCCCAGTGTATACACAGAGTGGTGTATGTCTCCCAGTGTATACACAGTGGTGTATGTCTCCCAGTGTATACACAGTGGTGTATGTCCCCCAGTGTATACACAGAGTAATGTATGTCTCTCAGTGTATACACAAAGTGGTGTATGTCTCCCAGTGTATACACAGAGTAATGTATGTCTCCCAGTGTATACATACAGAATATTTAAATTCCTGTTGCAGAGAATAAAGTTATCACGAGTGCTGATGTGCAGTTTACGTGTTGTCTTAATGATCATCTGGTAGAAGATAGGCTTCAAACCCCATTAACCAATCGTAGATAACGAAACAGTTGTTAGGGTTTCAGATTTACTGTCGTTTAGAATGAATTCATTGATACACAGTACTGCTCACACCCACCCAGCTTGATTCACACCCACCCAGCTTGATTCACAACCACCCACCTTGATTCACACCCACCCAGCTTGATTCACACCCACCCAGCTTGATTCACAACCACCCAGCTTGATTCACAACCACCCAGCTTGATTCACAACCACCCAGCTTGATTCACAACCACCCAGCTTGATTCACACCCACCCAGCTTGATTCACACCCACCCAGCTTGATTCACACCCACCCAGCTTGATTCACACCCACCCACCTTGATTCACACCCACCCAGCTTGATTCACACCCACCCAGCTTGATTCACACCCACCCAGCTTGATTCACACCCACCCAGCTTGATTCACACCCACCCACCTTGATTCACACCCACCCACCTTGATTCACACCCACCCACCTTGATTCACACCCACCCACCTTGATTCACACCCACCCACCTTGATTCACACCCACCCACCTTGATTCACACCCACCCACCTTGATTCACACCCACCCACCTTGATTCACACCCACCCACCTTGATTCACACCCACCCACCTTGATTCACACCCACCCAGCTTGATTCACAACCACCCACCTTGATTCACAACCACCCACCTTGATTCACAACCACCCAGCTTGATTCACAACCACCCACCTTGATTCACACCCACCCAGCTTGATTCACAACCACCCAGCTTGATTCACAACCACCCACCTTGATTCACAACCACCCAGCTTGATTCACAACCACCCAGCTTGATTCACAACCACCCAGCTTGATTCGCAACCACCCACCTTGATTCGCAACCACCCACCTTGATTCGCAACCACCCAGCTTGATTCGCAACCACCCAGCCTTATTCACAACAACTCAGCTTGATTTACAACCACCCGGATTGCCTTATAATCACCCTGAATGGCTCAAAAGTAGCCAGCTTAAGTCACAACCACCCAGCATGGCTCACAGTCAACCATCATAGGTCACAACCAAACACAATATCTCACAAATAGCCAGCATACCTCACAACCGGCCACAATGGCTGACAGTCACCCAACATGGTTGCCAACCAGCCAGTATTACTCACAAACACGAAATATTGCTCAAAACAACCTAGCGTGGCTCAAAAAGCGGCTCACAATCACTCCGAAAGGCTCGTACCTGACATGGCTCACAACTAGCCAGCTAGGATCACAAGCAGCCAGCATAGCTCACAAGCAGATAGCTTTAGTTGAAGTAGGAGCACTAGTTACATTAATAGTAGTACTGGTAAAAGTAGCAGTACTAGTAGTAGCATGGAAGTAATAGCAGTACCGCTAGTAGTAGCATGTACTACGACTAGTAATAATATAGTGGTAGTGGTATTATTAGTAGTAAAACGGTAGTTATAGTAATTGTAGGAGTTTCAGTAGTAGTAGCAGTAGTAGTAGCAGTAGTAGTAATAGTAGTAGTAATAGTAGTAGTAATAGTAATGATAGTGATAGTAGTAGCAGTAATAGTAGCAGTAGTAATAGTAGTAGCAGTATTAGTAGTGATAGTAGAAGCAGCAGCAGTAGTAGTTGTAGTACATGTAGTATCAAAACTATGGTAGTAGAGGTAGCTGGTGTTGCACCTACAGGGTGTTGCAAAAAATAGTCTCATGTGGGACGTGTAGTGAGTGAAGGTGCTTGTTAAAGGTGACCCTCCCTCTCCCTTTATCACCATGTCACTCCCTCCCTTCCTTTCCCTCTCCCTTTATCACCATGTCACTCCCTTCCTTTCCCTCTCCCTTTATCACCATGTCACTCCCTCTGTCCCTCTCACTCTCCCTTCATCATCATGTCACTCCCTCTCTCCCTCACTGTCCATCTCTCTCCCTCACTAAGCATCTCTATCTCTCCCTATCGCCCTCTTGATTTAGCGGTCTCGTTCTCTATATTGCGCCTTCCTCCTCTCTCTCCCACCTTCCTTCCATTCTTCTCTGCTTAATCTGCGTCAACAATATTCCTAATGAGTATGTCAACACTGGCGCTATTTCTCTTGTTATTAAAGTTTTAATTATGTAGAAGAACAAAAAAGCACAATGAACAATACACAAATAACCCGCACATAGGAGAGTGGAACAACGACGACGTTTCGGACCGACTTGGACGATTAACTGGTCACATACTAATATATGGTCAGACCGACACGTCATGAGTTTCCTTCCCCTATGCGCGGGTTATTTGCGAACTTTCATTATGTAACTTGCCATATTTCTGGCATTTTGCTGTATTTACCTCAGTGTTCTCTGAACTGCCAGTTGGCAGGTCGGGAAGGCACAGTAATGGGTGTGTGATGAACAAAACACACCCGGCGCCACAGTGAACATGCATCTAGTTGTTGTTTCTGGTACAGTACTTTGTTTAATATCTGGTAGGCTAAAATCTCCAAAGGGGATAACTGTTGTAAGATTTCCGAGACAGCCGTCTAATCTCATTTATTTCACAAATTCCTTTGACGTTGCTGATGGTAGTTCACTTACAAAGATAATTACTAGGTTCCTGTTACACAAACCATACCACGGACGGGGATAGAACCCGCGATCAGAGTGGCTCAAAACTCCAGACTGTCGCGTTAGCCACTGGGCTTTGAGGGGACTTGAGCTAGAGTTCGTCACGGTCACGCTAGCTGGAGATTCGTCTGTAAAAACTTGCATTTGTGGTCACAGTGGTGCCTATGCTAACCTTCCTAGTTGGATGAATCTTATTGTAGCTAGCTGGTCCAGTGGCTAACGCGACGGTCTGGAGTTTTGTGACTCTCTGATCGCGGATTCTATCTCCGTCCGTGGTATGGTTTGTTTGCAATCACGTCATTACGATTTCGTGATTCCTGTTAGATGTTAATACCTGATGCGTCTCCTGTATTATTTAAAGAATGATACGTGCAATATTTGATTATTTTTGACATCTTGGACAAAGATACATTGTAACTGCATGAACAGTGCAAATAACATTTGATATATTTGTAGAGAATTGACTTTTGCATTGCAAATGCATGCCATAACAGCAGTGATTAGGAAATCCTATCACCCTTTCTTTGGCTGCTAGACTGGAGATCAAGCCTAGAACTGAACCCCACACGTATACTGCAATACTTGTCAGACACACCTTTGCCAGTGGTAGAATCGGTAAATAAAATCTGTGCGTTTTGTAGTGCCATCTGTGTGGAGAGTTAGTAGATCATGTAGACGATTGTTACTTCTTCACGGCGATGCTTCCGTTCAGGAAAGGTGAAAAACTAAATTTCACAACACTCATTCTCCCTCGAGTCAGAGGAGGAGGAGGATGACGGAATCTGCAAAACTTGTCAGTTTTCAACTTCACAAGACCATGATTATGTTTTTAACTTAACATCTTTCAATTTGCACGTACTAATTTAGAATGAATTAAACGACCTTATCGGAGATTTAGAATTGCCAAAGAATAAGAAGCCTATAAATGGTTTAGAAACTGATAAACAAGACATTTGTGGAATACTTGGGTAACTGTATTCTGGAAACTATATAGGGAATTTTTCGAAGCTTTCCTAACATATAGGCTCGACCTACTTCCACTAGTGGATTTTCCACTGGTGACTCCGCCTACTACTGCTCCACCTCATCTGTCTGCAGTATACAAGTCCCATCTCCACGAATATTCTGCACTTTTATCAAGACTGATACCCTGAACACATCGACTCCAAGCTGCGAGACTGATTACCTTACATTCCTCCTAATCTTCCACACTTTCTTTGCATTGGACTGAAGAAGACACTGGCTGGCGAAACGTTTCCAAGACAAAGATACCCAAGCGTTACACATTGCAGATTTCTGATAAACAATAACCGAGTCAAGTAAAAAGAATCATCAGCCTGAATCAGTATAAGTTAAATCCTTAAACAGATATAATGTTCTGTTGAATACATATATCCAAAATGTGTAAATAAATTTCCCTGGAAACATTAGCCAATTGAATGTTATTATGGTTATATTCGTTTTCAGTGCCACCAAAACTTTGATGTGAAAAAATTACCTGTTTCTCACAAGCACAAAACGGTTGAGAATGTGTAGAAAAGTGTACCATATTGAAACACTTGGAAGCACGTGGGTATTTACAACTAATTCCGCTGTTACATATTCCCCGGATGTGGTACTTAAACCTCCACTTTCTTCTCTATCTCTGTCATTAGCGGTTTTGTGAGAAATTCTGATTATTATTATTATTATTATTATCAAAACTTAGCGCTAAAATACAAGAGTAATATAGTGTTGCAATCAACACATCAGGAGCTTGCAAAGTTGCAGAAAGAGAAGGGGACGTCCTCACTGGAGTGAAGACGACCCCTGGGGTCGTATTTGCTTGGACACCCTTCTCTTTTCTGCAACTTTGCAAACTCCTGATGATGTGCTGATTGCAACACGAAAGGCCTAGAGTTATAATTCTACTCCCCCCGTGGCTGTTTTGCATCCTGTATCGCTTCTTTTGCGATATTTGCATAATTCTCTGAATATATTTCACCAATTTTTGTTTTTTTTGTGATTTTGTACTAGTGTTTCCTATTCATCTGCTGCTAGTGACTCACTAGTCTGCATAACTACACGTCTTTATTATCCTACCAAGGTATTTCTACCCTTTCACTAGTTCTGTTTTCCTACTTTCACCTCTGTTATCCTGGTCAGTGTAATTCAGTACATGATTCATCCTAACTTCTTTATTTAACAAATCCAGTAGAATTTCTCATATTCACCGTCATTGTTGACAGCAGAATAATTCCAGAAGAGGAAACATGATGCCAGTGTCTGCATGTATCACTAAATTCTTGCATAACCTCCAAATTCTCTTTCATTGTTCTCTCACAGATTTTATTCCTGAATATCACTGTGACAGGATAGGCTTGGTGTGCCTGTGTATTCTGCTGGTTTTTACATATTTACTTTTAATAAATATTAGATACAATCGTATTATCTCTACCACTAGTCTTGTTCTTTCTGGGTTGCTATTTTTCTCTCTTCAGCACTGATTTTACTCTCTACATCACCATTCTTCTTTCTCCACCAGCATCTTTCTTTCTCCACCGCTCTCTCTCTCTCCACCACCATCTTTCTGTCTCCACCACCATCCTTTTATCTCCACCACCATGCTATCTCCACCACCATCTGTCTCTCTCCACCACCATCTGTCTACCTGTCCCCACCATCTGTCTCTCTCCACCACCATCCTTTTACCATCACCTTAAGTCTTGCTCCCTCCTCCACCAGTCATGACTAGGATCTTCCACCAGTGTTTCTTCCCCAGCCATCAGACTTCTCCATCAGACTTACATCTCCATCAGATTTACTACTCCATCAGAATTACTACTCCATCAGAATTACTTCTCCATCAGAATTACTTCTCCATCAGAATTACTTCTCCATCAGAATTACTTCTCCATCAGAATTACTTCTCCATCAGAATTACTTCTCCATCAGAATTACTTCTCCATCAGAATTACTTCTCCATCAGAATTACTTCTCCATCAGAATTACTTCTCCATCAGAATTACTTCTCCATCAGAATTACTTCTCCATCAGAATTACTTCTCCATCAGAATTACTTCTCCATCAGAATTACTTCTCCATCAGAATTACTTCTCCATCAGAATTACTTCTCCATCAGAATTACTTCTCCATCAGAATTACTTCTCCATCAGAATTACTTCTCCATCAGAATTACTTCTCCATCAGAATTACTTCTCCATCAGAATTACTTCTCCATCAGAATTACTTCTCCATCAGAATTACTTCTCCATCAGAATTACTTCTCCATCAGAATTACTTCTCCATCAGAATTACTTCTCCATCAGAATTACTTCTCCATCAGACTTACTTCTCCAGTCTTCTCCATCAGTCTTACTCCTCTATCAAACTTACTTCTCCATCAGACTTTCTCCCTCCATGAGTCACTCCTCCAACACAAGTCTTACTCTATCAGCTATATTCTCTCTCCAGCCATTCTTACCTCATCCTCCACGACTTAAGAAATCGTAATGACACGATTGCAAACAAACCATACCCCCATACCTAGTTGGATGAATCTTGTTGTGGCTAGCTGGTCTAGTGGCTAACGCGACGGGCTGGAGTTTTGAGACTATGACCGCGGGTTCAATCCCGGCCGGAGGTATGGTTTCTCATCCTCCACGTATGGAGCACAAAGCCTATAGCTACTCTGCCTGGTGTAACACACAGCACCAATCAATAGGCTAATAAAGTTCTTTAAAATTTCAAATTCACTACAAAACGAAAATAAATTTTAATATATAGCAGTGACGGATTTCGAAGAGTTCCTCTTGTAGAGAAATCACAATAGATTCCCAGTCTACGATAATGGTTACAAATATACCAAAATTCAGAGGCTATCATGAAGGCAGACAGACATCCCAAGCTGATGACTACAGCTTATCCATTATGAGAGACGTAGAAATACTTTTGGGTATTTAGTCAGTGGATGGGCACTATCACTCCATAGTTTACACCTGTTCTCTCGGGCACTGTACTCATCAGGGAGAGAACTCCACCCCATGAGACTACTACTACTACTACTAATAATAATAATAATAATCTTCATTTCTACAAGTATATGATACAACTTATACATGCCATAACTGACATCAGTGACATACTCTATTGAAAGCTCCTTGTTATGCAGAGCATTTCGGGCAACTTTTTAGTTAATTTTGTCGCCCAGGATGCGACCCACACCAATCAGCTAACACCCAGGTACCTATTTACTGCTAGGTGAACAGAGACAGCAGGTGTCTTAAGAAAACTCCCCCCGGTGTTTCCACACGTACCGGGGATCGAAAACAGACCCTTAATGTGTGAGCTGAGGACCTTACCAATCGAGCTAGGGGATACTTTATTATATACTCATAAATACATACTCATAACCACGTAGATGTAGTTCAAAATGCTGGTTTGTACAGTTATGTGCATGGTTATTTACGTTATTTTTTGAGGTAACATTATCAATTAAACAATAAATATGTAAGTTGCATAGCAACTATGTGTAATCACACACTCGCTACAAGCTGCAACAGCCAAATCAACAAACTTCATTATGGCAACAAAGTTATGTGCAACCTAGGGATTTGCCTCCAAAATATTGCACAGTGTTAGGCAGACCCCTTTTCCTGAGAGTCAGGTCTCACCCCAAACACAGTAGGTAACCATGAAGGACAGGCATAAGAACATGAGAATGGAGGAACACTGCGGAAGGCCTACTGGCCCATACAAGGCAGGTCCTTATCAAAACCACCCCTACCCAAAGTTAGCCAAGAATCTACCCCCGTACCCATTGTACCATATGTCCCATATCATGCAGAATGTAAACATCTCCTGGTACACATTACCGACATATGGATGAATACTCAAAAAAATACCTCATTATTTGTGTGACTTGTGGATGGGACAAGAGTGATGCATCCCAGAGTTATAAAATGCAGTTTATTTTAATTCTCATTCTCTCTCTCTCTTCTCTACAATATATATGGCGACACTAGCAGTAACAGCCTGTTTGATCAGAACCTGATCCACCGGGAGGCCTGGTCATGGAGTGGACCGCGGGAGAAGGAGGTGGGTGTTGACCACCCAAAACATCCTCCAGGTAGATCACAATAACCAGTTCTCGTTCTCGAAGAGGACAGAGATAAACAGCTGACCCACAGTGTGGTAACCAACTAAATAATTCTGTAATTTACTAACTGCAAATCTAACAGCGACTAGAAAATTTCATTCCATGCAGTGATGTTAAATGAATGTGTCGAGGTGCCAGGAAAGCCAGAGGAAGACTACACACTCCTACCACAGTAAATACGTCTTGACTGGCAAATGGGAATATATCACATTGCTGATCAGCAATACAACTCCCTGGAAAAATAAACACAAATGTAGTAAATACGGTCCTTTAATGACTATGTTTCGCCCACACAGTGAGCTTTATCAAATCACAACCAGATTTGTGTTTATTTTACCACCACGTCGATATTTTAAACCATTTATTTCCTGACTTAAACAGCCAGCAAGCCAATTTTTTCTTGCTGAAGTCAGAATATCATAACAGATCAGATATTGAGCTTAATGTTTGACTATGTTTTTTTTTTTTAGAGCTTCTCATGTTACTAATCACTTCAACACCTCCCATAGATTAGTAATAAGTCTCGATCAAAACAGACTTACTCTTAAAGGTTCATAAATTAAGTTACAAGTTAGGTTAAAGTATGATAATTCTGTTAAAGACTTCGGAAAAAACGGGAGTTTTTTCACAGCTTTTCTCTTAGAAACTGAATGTTTATCATCTCTTTCTTTGCCGACACTTTCCTTAACCCAGTGACATGACACAGAAAAAGTACTTCTACCTGCCCAGACTCACTATGCCAGTCTAACATTCACGTTGTGATAATGTAGCTTTTAAATGGAGCTTCCAAGCATAACGTAAATGCTGGTCCCAGTTATGCCTCCACTCCCTGCTACCCATTCGTAAACAGTATTAGCATTGAAACACTGCGTTTTCTGTTCTGAACGCAATGAGTTTGTAATTATATGCCTGCATTACAGTAAAGACAGGTTTTTTCGACCTGTTTATCAAAGGGACCTGAGAGTATACCTTCAACCGAGATTTTTTCGACCTATTTGTCAAAGGGACCTGAGAGTATACTTTCAACCGAGATTTTTTCGACCTATTTGTCAGAGACCTGAGAGTACACCTTCAACCGAGATTTTCTCGACCTATTTGTCAAAGGTACCTGAGAGTACACCTTCAACCGAGATTTTCTCGACCTATTTGTCAAAGGTACCTGAGAGTATACCTTCAACCGAGATTTTTTCGACCTATTTGTCAAAGGGACCTGAGAGTATACCTTCAACCGAGATTTTTTCGACCTATTTGTCAAAGGTACCTAAGAGTATACCTTCAACCGAGATTTTTTCGACCTATTTGTCAAAGGGACCTGAGAGTATACCTTCAACCAATCCAGTTTAGGAATATATTTTGGATGGTCCATTACATCATTGATGTGATGGACAATACTGCCCGGTTTACTGATTAGAATACAGGATGATGTCTACGAACTATTGCCTAATTCTGCAAGATCATTCTCAAGCATGAAACACACCTCAGCCTGTAATTGGTTGATCTTAACCAGGTCAGTGTAATATGACTGTTGCTTGCCGGGAACAGCACTGTTTCCATTTTTGTCGTGGTATATCAGCTAATAACAAAAAAAGGCACAATACCATGAGATGAACAATACACAAATAACCCGCACATAGAGAGGAGTTTACGACGACGTTTCGGTCCGACTCTAAATCTAGGGCCACCAAACACTAAGTGATTTACATTGTGTAGAATCTTTACGTTACTTAAGCTGTGTTGAATATCATGATATAAGTAAATAACATCAACATCAAATTATATGAGAGTTAAAAGATATGCCGTTTAACAGTTGGTTAATCTGGTATGTACCCTCGGAACTTAGTATCCTTTAAAAAATTTATTTCCCTAACTTTGTAATGATCTTGATAGGCAATCCATCCTTAGCATTAAATGCATCCATTACTCCAGAATCTTTTCTGCAAGGGCTGATGCTTTTTTGTCAACAATAACCAACGTTAATACATCATTACCGACCAATAATTGCGCATTATGAGCGGAAATTTAAATAGGGATCACATTATAGCCTGTGAGAACTTACCTTATGTAAATTACCTTTGAATAGTGATATTAAAAATTGCTCCAATAATATCTGCATGTGGAACATGGAACACTAAATACTGAGAACTGTAATATGGTACAATACGTCCTAGAGTCCTGATGGAGATAAGTTTAATTCTCAGCACACTGATGCCTGAACAATTTCACTAGTCGGTGGTTTATATGAGGCAGTCAGTTCCAGCCATTACAGTCATTGCTGGCGACTTTGAGCCTCTTCTGGCCAAAATGTTCTCACTTCCGCGTAGCCAGAATTGATATCGATCATGGAAGCACGGAATTTTAACTTGATCACTCGACATTCTAAACCAGGTTCTTTCATTTAAGTGCTTTTTTCTGGAGAGCCTCTATTGAGGACCCAAGTTGTGAGTCACCTGTAGTCTAGATCCCTGGTGGTGGTGGTAGAGCCCTGGGGTGGTGGTAGAGCCCTGGGGTGGTGGTAGAGCTCTGGTGGTGGCGGTAGAGCTTTGGTGGTAGTGGTGGTAGAGCCTTGGTGGTGGTTGGAGAGCTCCGATGGTGGTGGTGGTGGTTGTAGCAGAGCCCTTGTGGCAGTGGCAGAGTTCTAGCTGTCGTGGTGGCAGATCTCTGGTGGTTGTGGTGTTGGCAATATTACGAACCCATGTGAAGTGGCCACAGTTTACACGAGGTTCAGGGAGACCAGGATAAAGATGAGTCCTCCGAGCTTAACCACTTGTCCCCTATGAATTTAGAGCCTCCTCCTCCGCACAGTGACAATACCCAGACCCTGTACAAGAATGCTTAGTTTGGAAATCAAAAGCTGCAACTGGAAGCTCTCCCTATACCATCTCTTCCCACCATCCACTTGCATTATAACATTCTTAATGAATAGGGAAGTTGTACAGTAGTGGATGTCCTTAATAAGCAGAAGAATGGACGGAGATTCGAACCGTGATCCGTAAAGGGCTACGAGGTTTCTAAATGGGAAAGGTTCACAGTACTGATGTGTCCTGTCTATGTCAGAGGTTGCCATCTGTGACCCAGATGTCCTTTCCCACAGCCCCAGAAGCCTTACAGCAGATCAGTTCTCGTCCCTCAAAGCCACTTAACCTTCGACTTCGAGGAAAGCCATAGCAGACGACTGTCATTGAATAAACAGAAGAATGGGCCTGGAGGACAAGACAGAGCCATGTTGTTTTTCTTATTAGGACCACAGTTCGAATCCCGGTCCATTCTTCCTTACTCATTGTCACTCATCTATGACGACTCGTCTTCAAATCGAATATAATATTATTTAGAAAAAATCTCGCTCTCTCCAGTTATTCCTCGGCCATTTAATAGTTTTCTCCCATCCTCTGCTGCCATCCTCTACCCTCCGCTGCCACCCTATATCCTTTACTGCCACCCTTCATCCTCTGCTGCCACCCTCAGCTGCAATCCTGCATCCTCCACCCTCTACTGCCATATTCTATCTTCTCCTGCCACCCTCCATCCTCTGCTGCCACCCTCCATCCTCTGCTGCCACCCTCCATTCCCTGCTGCCACCCTCCATCCTCTGCTTCCACCCTCCATCCTTTGCTGCAATCCTCCATCCTCTGCTGCCACCCTGCATCCTCTGCTGCCATCCACCATCCTCCACTACCTCCCACCATCCTCCACTACCTACCACCATCCACCACTACCTACCACCATCCACCACTACCTAAAACCATCTTCTACTGCCTACCACCATGCTCCACTACCTACCATTATCCTCCACTACCTACCACAGTCCACCAATACCTCCCACCATCCTCCACTACCTCCCACCATCCTCCACTACCACTCACCATCCTCCACTACCACCCACCATCCTCCACTACCACCCACCATCCTCCACTATCTCCCACCATCCTCCACTACCTCCATCCATCCTCCACTACCTCCATCCATCCTCCACTACCTCCATCCATCCTCCACTACCTCCCCCCACGCTCCACTACCTCCCACCATCCTCCACTACCTCCCACCATCCTCCACTACCTCCCACCATCCTCCACTACCTCCCACCATCCTCCACTACCTCCCACCATCCTCCACGCTCCACTACCTCCCACCAGCCTCCACTACCTCCATCCATCCTCCACTACCTCTATCCATCCTCCACTACCTCCATCCATCCTCCACTACCTCTATCCATCCTCCACTACCTCCCTCCATGATCCACTACCTCCCACCATCCTCTATTACCTCCCACCATCCTCCACTACCTCCCACCATCCTCCACTACATCCCAGCATCCTCCACGCTCCACTACCTCCCACCATCCTCCACTACCTCCCACCATCCTCCACGCTCCACTACCTCCCACCATCCTCCACTACCTCCCTCCATGATCCACTACCTCCCACCATCCTCCACGCTCCACTACCTCCCACCATCCTCCACTACCTCCCTCCATGATCCACTACCTCCCACCATCCTCCACGCTCCACTACCTCCCACCATCCTCTCACTGTAAAATGTCGGTCGGTGGTTACCTGGAGTGTACCTGGAAGGTGTTCCGGGTGTCAATGCCCACGTGGTCCGGTCCATAACCACGCCTGCCGGTAAATCAAGGCCTGGTTAACCAGACTGTTACTGCCGGCCGCTTATTGTAAACCACTCAACAATGTTCTACATTAATGTTCTTGTATAGTTACAACATCAGGAAATTTTTGTAATTTTTCATTTCTGTCGCCGGAGGATCTCGTAGTGTGGAAATAATTCTCTCTCTCTTTTATCAGTGTAATATACGAGCGTTTGCTTATACCACACTGATTATTGCTTATACCATACTGATTATTGTTTATACCATACTGATTATTGCTTATACCATACTGATTATTGCTTGTTCCATAATTATTGCTTGTACCATACTGATTATTGCTTACACCATACTGATTATTGCTTACACCATACTGATTATTTCTTACACCATACTGATTATTTCTTACACCATACTGATTATTGCTTATACCATACTGATTATTGCTTATACCATACTGATTATTGCTTATACCATACTGATTATTGCTTATACCATACTGATTATTGCTCATACCATACTGATTATTGCTTATACCATACTGATTATTGCTTATACCATACTGATTATTGTTTATAACATACTGATTATTGCTTATACCATACTGATTATTGCTTATACCATACTGATTATTGCTTATACCATACTGATTATTGCTTACACCATACTGATTATTGCTTATACCATACTGATTATTGCTTACACCATACTGATTATTGCTTACACCATACTGATTATTGCTTATACCATACTGATTATTGCTTATACCATACTGATTATTGCTTATACCATACTGATTATTGCTTGTACCATACTGATTATTGCTTATGCCACACTGATTATTGCTTGTTCCATAATTATTGCTTGTACCATACTGATTATTGCTTGTACCATACTGATTATTGCTTGTACCATACTGATTATTGCTTATACCATACTGATTATTGCTTACACCATACTGATTATTGCTTATACCATACTGATTATTGCTTATACAATACTGATTATTGCTTATACCATACTGATTATTGCTTATGCCACACTGATTATTGCTTGTACCATACTGATTATTGCTTATGCCACACTGATTATTGCTTATACCATACTGATTATTGCTTGTACCATACTGATTATTGCTTGTACCATACTGATTATTGCTTGTTCCATAATTATTGCTTGTACCATACTGATTATTGCTTACACCATACTAATTATTGCTTACACCATACTGATTATTGCTTATACCATACTGATTATTGCTTATACCATAATGATTATTGCTTATACCATACTGATTATTGCTTATACCATAATGATTATTGCTTATACCATACTGATTATTGCTTATACCATACTGATTATTGCTTATACCATACTGATTATTGCTTATACCATACTGATTATTGCTTATACCATCCTGATTATGTCATGTAGGGGGGTAATGATTAGGGGAATATGGGGGGTAAGAGGAGGGAGTTAGTAGGTAGGGGACAGGCGAGGCAGTAGGAGGGATGAGGGCAGAGGTAGGTACGTAATGCGAGGTCACTGGTGACTACACCTTCCCCTCTCATTACTCTACCCGCCACACTACACTACTCACCCTCTCACTACTTTAACTAAACATAAATAAATGGAGAAAATAACGGGGACAGTGAATATTACTATTCTACTCAAACACAGTTTATTATTAAGTCCTTGTACAATAATATATTTGGGAACAGGAGTACATCATTGGGGTTTAGATAAATGGGGTGGTACACATAAGCAGTGAGACAGGGAACACAATCAACTTGACCAAAATGAATGTAACTTACAATATAGTTCAGAGGGCAGTTCATCACAGGAACTAAGCCACAGGTCCCAAGACCTACACAGCACGAGTACTGCGCCAAGCCAGTACTCTGCCCAATGCCTCCAACAGTCTCCTCCAGAGACTTCAGCAGCCTTCTCCCGAGCCCTGCACCCCAGCAGCAGCTCCGCTCGAAGTCTCTGCTCAGGAGCTCTGCACCCCAGCAGCAGCTCCGCTCGAATCTCCTGATCATGCTCTTCCTTGGGCTTTTATGGTGGTCCAAGCACCCTCCACAACCACGTGTACGACCTGACGCCTAGGTCTGACGCCGTCAAGAACATAAGACCTCAGACGTGGGCGTGGCTACAGACGTTTGCCAAGGCAAGGTGTGACCATATAATTGGTTAAATTAGGTCTCCCAAGAGACCTCACAAGCCCAGCTGAACTACATCACAATTATTGCTTATACCATACTGATTATTGCTTATACCATACTGATTATTGCTTATACCATACTGATTATTGCTTGTACCATACTGATTATTGCTTGTACCATACTGATTATTGCTTGTACCATACTGATTATTGCTTGTACCATACTGATTATTGCTTATACCATACTGATTATTGCTTGTACCATACTGATTATTGCTTATACCATACTGATTATTGCTTGTACCATACTGATTATTGCTTGTACCATAATGATTATTGCTTACACCATACTGATTATTGCTTGTACCATACTGATTATTGCTTATACCATATTCATTATTGCTTATACCACACTGACTATTGCTTATACCATACTGATTATTGCTTGTACCATACTGATTATTGCTTGTACCATACTGATTATTGCTTGTACCATACTGATTATTGCTTGTACCATACTGATTATTGCTTGTACCATACTGATTATTGCTTATACCTTACTGATTATTGCTTATACCTTGCCGATTATTGCTTGTACCTTACCGATTATTGCTATACCAAACTGATTGTTGCTTGTACCATACTGATTATTGCTTGTACCATACTGATTATTGCTTGTACCATATTCATTATTGCTTATACCACACTGATTATTGCTTATACCATACTGATTATTGCTTGTACCATACTGATTATTGCTTGTACCATACTGATTATTGCTTGTACCATACTGATTATTGCTTGTACCATAATGATTATTGCTTGTACCATACTGATTGTTGCTTGTACCATACTGATTATTGCTTGTACCATACTGATTATTGCTTGTACCATACTGATTATTGCTTGTACCATACTGATTATTGCTTGTACCATACTGATTATTGCTTGTACCATACTGATTATTGCTTGTACCATACTGATTGTTGCTTGTACCATACTGATTGCTTGTACCATACTGATTGTTGCTTGTACCATACTGATTATTGCTTGTACCATACTGATTGTTGCTTGTACCATACTGATTATTGCTTGTACCATACTGATTATTGCTTGTACCAAACTGATTATTGCTTGTACCAAACTGATTATTGTTTGTACCATACTCATTATTGCTTATACCTTACTGATTATTGCTTATACCTTGCCGATTATTGCTTGTACCTTACCGATTATTGCTATACCAAACTGATTATTGCTTTTATCATACTGATTATTGCTTATACCATACAGAATATTTCTTATATCATACTGAATATTTCTTATACCATACTGAATATTGCTTAATCTATCCTGAATATTTCTTTACCATATTGAATATTGCTTATATTGTGTTGAATATTTCTTAGTTGGTTAATACACTTAACCACTTAACCTCTTGGTTAACACACTTAACCTCTCTGAAGAACGTATATGATCTTTGAAGAACGTACATACTCGTCGAAGAACTTACCTGCTCTTTGAAGAGCGTATATGCTCTTTGTAGAACGTGTGTCCTATATGTATAACGTATGTGCTCTTTGTAGAACATGTCTGCTCTTTGTAAAACGTGTTCTTTGAAGAACGTATGTGTTCTTCGAAGAACGTATATGCGCTTTTTGTAGAAGGTATGCGCTCTATGTAGAACGTATTTGCTCTTTGTAGAACGTGTCTGCTCTTTGTAGAAAGTGTCTGCTCTTTGTAGAACGTGTCTGCTCTTTGTAGAACGTGTCTGCTCTTTGTAGAAAGTGTCTGCTCTTTATAGAAAGTGTCTGCTCTTTGTAGAACGTATATGCTCTTTGTAGAACGTATGTACAGTTTGAAAAACGCATGTACAGTTTGAAAAACGCATGTGCAGTTTGAAAAACGCATGTGCAGTTTGAAAAACGCATGTGCAGTTTGAAAAACGCATGTGCAGTTTGAAAAACGCATGTGCAGTTTGAAAAACGCATGTGCAGTTTGAAAAACGCATGTGCAGTTTGAAAAACGCATGTGCAGTTTGAAAAACGCATGTACAGTTTGAAAAACGCATATGCAGTTTGAAAAACGCATGTGCAGTTTGAAAAACGCATGTGCAGTTTGAAAAACGCATGTGCAGTTTGAAAAACGCATGTGCATTTTGAAAAACGCATGTGCAGTTTGAAAAACGCATATGCAGTTTGAAAAACGCATGTGCAGTTTGAAAAACGCATGTACAGTTTGAAAAACGCATGTGCAGTTTGAAAAACGCATGTGCAGTTTGAAAAACGCATGTGCAGTTTGAAAAACGCATGTGCAGTTTGAAAAACGCATGTGCAGTTTGAAAAACGCATGTGCAGTTTGAAAAACGCATGTACAGTTTGAAAAACGCATGTGCAGTTTGAAAAACGCATGTGCAGTTTGAAAAACGCATGTACAGTTTGAAAAACGCATGTGCAGTTTGAAAAACGCATGTACAGTTTGAAAAACGCATGTGCAGTTTGAAAAACGCATGTACAGTTTGAAAAACGCATGTGCAGTTTGAAAAACGCATGTACAGTTTGAAAAACGCATGTGCAGTTTGAAAAAACCCAGCACTGACTAACACGTGTCCTGGGAGACAAAACCGTACGAAAATTCACTATGGTTAAGTCATTTTCTCTTTCGTTAAAAAGGTATGGCAAGAAATTACGGTACGGTGTCGCTGACAGGTACGTAAAACGGGGAAAAATTCTGCACTGTACCGTACTGCCAGCGTTGCTCAGCTGCAAATTCCCGCGCTCGATCCCATAAAAAAATGCTGCCGCCTTACCACGCAATATTCTGCGATATTGTCCCCTCAATATTTTTTTTTTTTTTGCTCGGCTTAAGTTTCCTGAGGACGGTGTTAAGCATAGTGGACCATTATTATTATTATTATTATTATTATTATTATTAGTATTATTGTGATGAGCATAGAATATTATTATTGTTGTGTTGAGCATAGTTTATAATTATTATGGCTGCTGTTATTTTTATCCAGTATTTTTTTTCACTACAGTTGCTTAGTGGAACCAGGTCATTACCTGACATAATGCAATACATCTTGGCTATGTGTAATGCATCTTGTTTACGAACAATACATCTTGTCTATATACAATTTATCTTGTATACGTACAATGTATCTTGTATACGTACAATGTATCTTGTCTACGTACATTTTGTCAAGTATTTTCCAGGTATATTTCATCATGCATCTCTTTCTCCTCCGCTCCAGTTTATACATATTAGGGACTTTAAGATGTTCCCAGTAATTTAAATGTTTTGTTGGCTCCATGCTGGCCGTAAATGATTTCTGTATCTGTTTCAGCTCTGATATTTCGCCTGCCTTGATCGGAACCGTCAACACTGAACCTTCAAATGAGTGAGCACAAGTATTTTGAAAAGTGTCACCATTGGTACTATTTCCCTTGTGTATATTACATTATAGTCAGTGGCCACTTTGTTAGATACACCAGTAATCCTGCTCGTTAATGCAACTATCTAACCAGCCAATTACGTGGTAGCACCTTATTGCTTAAAAGCGGAATGTCACATTCAGGGTTTTAAATTGTTCCAAGTAGATAAAAGTGTCGGGAAGGGGGGTGGGGTGGCATTTTATGTCCGAGATCGCTTGAACTGTTGCATAAAAACAGGTATTAAGTCTGAAGCAACACATACAGAGTCTGTTAGGATAGAATTTTCAGAGGGGCATGAAAAATTAATTTTAGGTGTGATATACCGTCCCCCAAACTTAGATAGGGACCAAGGGAGACTACTATGGGAGGAAATTGTTAGGCCACAAAGCACGATAATGTAGTAATTCTAGGAGACTTTAAATTTAGTCATATTGATTGGATTTTTTTGACTGGGAATTTAGAATCATACGACTTCTTAGAAGTAGTTCAGGATTGTTTTTTGAAGCAGTTTGTGACAGAACCTACAAGGGGTAATAACCTGCTTGACTTAGTTCTGGCAAACAATGAATCCCCTGTTAATAATTTAGAAGTTTCAGAGGAACTGGGTGCTAGCGACCACAAATCAATTACATTTAGCATTGAATGGAAGTATGATAGTAGGGATAACTCAGTAACAGTCCCAGATTATCGCTTAGCAGATTACGATGGGCTTAGAGAACACTTATCTGTTGACTGGGGTAACGAAGTGAGCTATCAATATGACAGTTTTCTGAACACTATACATGAAGCTCAAAGAACGTTTATCCCGTATAAAGAAATTAGATCAAATAGAAATGACCCAAAACTGGATGAATAATAGGCTCAAATATCTACTAGGGCATAAGAAAGGAATTTATAGGCGTATCAAAAGAGGTGAGGGTCATCTTATGAATCAGTATATTGACATTAAGAGGGACATTAAAAAGGGGATAGGAAAAGCTAAACGGGGCTATGAAATTAAAGTTGCTAGGGATTCTAAAACTAACCCAAAAAGTTTTTTCCAGGTGTATAGAACAAAATTTAGAGATAAGATAGGTCCCCTTAAAAATAACTATGGGCATCTTACTGACAAAGAGAATGAAATGTGCTCGATTTTAAATAATTATTTTCTCTCGGTTTTTGCACAGGAAGACACTAACAATATTCCAGTAATTAATTTTTATAGTGGGCCAGAAGAAGATAAATTATGTAACATCACAGTCACTAGTGAAATGGTTGTGAAGCAGATAGACCGACTGAAGCAAAATAAGTCACCGGGTCCTGATGAGGTTTTTTCAAGGGTTCTTAAGGAATGCAAAATGGAACTCTGTGAACCATTAACTAATATTTTTAATTTATCTCTTCAAACAGGTGTGGTATCTGACATGTGGAAGATGGCTAATGTAATTCCTATTTTTAAAACAGGGGACAAGTCGTTACCATCTAATTACCGCCCAATAAGCCTGACCTCAATTGTAAGCAAATTACTAGAGTCAATTATAGCTGAGATTATAAGAAGCCATCTCGATAAGCATAGCTTGATTAATGATACTCAGCATGGATTCACAAGAGGCCGGTCTTGTCTAACTAATTTATTAACTTTCTTCAGTAAAGCTTTTGAGGCTGTTGACCACGATAAAGAATTTGATATTATTTACTTAAATTTTAGTAAGGCTTTTGATAGAGTTCCGCACCATAGACTGTTAAAGAAAGTGGCAGCTCATGGCATTGGGGGAAAAGTGCTCTCGTGGATCGAGTCATAGCTCACTGACAGGAAGCAGAGTGTGTCCATAAATGGGGTTAAATCCGAGTGGGGATCTGTAACAAGTGGCGTTCCACGGGGATCAGTCTTGGGCCCGTTGTTGTTTATAATATATATCAATGATCTTCATGAGGGAATTACTAGTGATATGAGCAAATTCGCCGATGACACGAAGATAGGTAGGATAATTGATTCAAACGTAGATGTTATGGAACTTCAGGAGGATTTAAACAAACTCTATTCTTGGTCAGAAAAGTGGCAGATGCAGTTCAATGTAGATAAATGCAAGGTTCTGAAGCTTGGAAGTGCCCATAACCCTAGTACTTATAAGTTAAATGATGTAGAACTTAGCCATACAGATTGCGAAAAGGACTTGGGGGTTATGGTGAGCAGCAACCTTAAACCAAGACAGCAATGCCTAAGCGTACGTAATAAGGCAAATAGATTACTGGGATTTATATCAAGAAGTGTAAGCAACAGAAGTCCAGAGGTCATACTGCAGCTTTATACATCATTAGTAAGGTCTCACCTAGATTATGCAGCTCAGTTCTGGTCTCCATATTACAGAATGGACATAAATTCGTTAGAAAACATTCAGCATAGGATGACTAAATTAATACATAGCATTAGAAATCTTCCTTATGAAGAAAGATTGAAGACTCTTAAGTTACATTCACTTGTTAGACGAAGAATGAGGGGAGACCTGATCGAAGTGTATAAGTGGAAGATAGGTATTAATAAAGGGGATATTAATAAGGTCTTGAGGATGTCTCTCCAAGAGAGAACCCGCAGTAATGGATTTAAATTAGATAAGTTTAGATTTAGAAAGGACATAAGAAAGTATTTGTTTGGAAATAGGGTAGTTGATGAGTGGAACAGTCTACCTAGTTGGGTTATTGAGGCTGGGACTTTGGGTAGTTTCAAATTTAGGTTGGATAAGTACATGATTGGGAGGGGTTGGATTTGAGTGGGACTTTCACATCAGAGCTTATTTCTTGGGTGGCATTGAAAATTGGGTTGGGCAAATGTTTTGTTAGTGGGATGAATTGTAAAGGACCTGCGTAGTATGGGCCAACAGGCCTGCTGCAGTGTTTCTCCTTTATGTTCTTATGTTCTTAAGTAACACGACCATGGAATGATTGTTGGTGCCAGACTGACAAGGTGGTTTGATTATCTTAGAAACTGCTGATTTCATGGGATTTGCATACACAACAGTCTCTAGAGTTTACAGCAAATGGTGTGAAAAACACAAAACTTCCAGTGACAGGTAGTTTTGTTGGAGAAAATGCCTTGATAATGAGAGAGATCAGAGGAGAATAGTTACTCAGGTTCAAGCTGACTGGAAGGTGACAAAAATACAAATAACCACAAATTACAACAGTGGGATGTAATATAGCAGCGGTATACCACTCCAGGTTCCACACCTGTCAGCTAAAAACAAGAGTCTGAGGCTACAGTAGGCACAGACTAATCAAAGCTGAACAGCTAATGATTGGAAAAATATTTGACGAATATCGATTTCTGCTGTAATATGCAGAAGGCAGGATCAGAATTTGCTGTAAGCCTTTGCAATGTGGTGGAACAGAAGATCCCTAACATGAATGAGCAGCCGACAAATTTGCAGCAATTGTGTGATGTTATCATGGCAAGATGAACTAGAATCCCTAGGGTATGTTTCCAGCTCCTTGATGAATCAATGCCACGAAGAAGTCAGGCTGTTCTTGTGGCAAAGAGAAGCTCCAGAAGGCCACTAGGCTACCGAGTGTCTATAAGGTGACTCCTGGAGGAAGATTGATGAAGTTTGCTGACATACGAGAGATCCCAAATGAAATAGGATACATGAGGGTCAGTAATAAATAATAATGACTCAGCAGCTGAGTTTAATATAAAAATTGTAGAAGTAATGGCGCCAAAGTTCAGCGAGTCTGACCTGTAATGTTCCTGAAAAACAATTTGTCGCGCTGAACTGACCTTTATTACTGTACACTGGGCTACATTGTAGTCTATTTACTCTTAGGAGAATCACAACTACGACATTGTGAAAGCAGTAATCCTGTAGGCCTATGCATTCGTACCTGCCAAATTCCAAAACAAGTTTCGCAAACCTGGTCTAAAATCCGATCAGTCTTATCATAATTTCGTTTATCTCAAAAACACTGCTTTCTTTGCGCAGGAACCATGCCGATGAAGTTGGCCTCGATAATGATAAGTTTCATGGGGTCGAGCTTACTCGAGGAATAAATATCTAACATAGCTGATGTGTATGATTACCTCGAAGAAAAGATGTATACATCAGTCCAAGAGGTAAGCCAGTTGGTGGATACTTGCCAAGAGCTCTACACACTTGTACGTCGACGATACTCATTCATCCACAGCACATATAAATAAGACGTAGCGGCCCTCTTGATATTACTCAGGGGTCTTGTTTACCCGAGTCAGCACGTGGAATTTTGCTAAATATGTGTCGGTATTCAGAGATATGTTAACATGCGAGTTTGAAACTCGCAAAATAAGTTTCAAATGGAGTTTGTAGGTGAGAATAACTCCAACCACCGTCCTCCTTCCCACCCTCCAAAAATGACTGACCCCCAGCCAGCCAGCCAGCCAGCCAGCCAGCCAGCCAGCCAGCCAGCTAGCCAATCGTCACGGCTCACTAAGACTGAGCGTCCTGATGACAGTACTGTCAATAACCTCCTCCAGGAGTATCTGTGAGGGGATCAGCGTCATCTTACCCGGCAGCTCCTGGAGGAGGGGTCCTTTCATGGTCAAGCTTATCTTTCATCCTTCTTCCTCCTCCTCCTCCTACATCCAATCTTTCTTTTCTCCCTTCTTTTCTTCTTCAACTCCTACCTACCCTACTCCCGATCTCTCTTCCTTTCTATCTACGAGATTTCCTACTTCGTCTCCTTCCTACTTCCCGTACCTCCCTCCTCCTAACCTTTCTTCCTGTCTGCCTTCCTTCTTTCCTACTTCCCCTCTTCCCTCCTGCCGCTCCTTTCAATCTTTTTTCCTACTTACCTCACCTCCTTCATAAATTCTTTCATTCTTACTTCCTCTCCTTCATACTTCCCCTCCTTCCTACTTCCTCTCCTTCCTACTTCCTTTACTTCCTACTTCCTCTCCTTCATACTTCCTCTCCTTCCTACTTCCTCTCCTTCCTACTTCCTCTCCTTCCTACTTCCTCTCCTTCCTACTTCCTCTCCTTCCTACTTCCTCTCCTTCCTACTTCCTCTCCTTCCTACTTCCTCTCCTTCCTACTTCCTCTCCTTCCTACTTCCTCTCCTTCCTACTTCCTCTCCTTCCTACATGTACTACTACCTTTACCTTCAATCTCTCTGGTGAACTATTGACTGTTTGCTTAGGTGGTGGTGGTGATGGTGGTGGTGGTGGTGGTGGTGATGGTGATGGTGGTGGTGGTGGTGGTGGTGATGGTGGTGGTGGTGATGGTGGTGGTGATGGTGGTGGTGGTGCTGATGATGATGGTTGTGGTGGTGATGATGGTAGTGGTGGTGGTGGTGGTGATGATGGTGGTGGTGGTGCTGATGTTGGTGCTGATGATGGTGCTGATGATGGTTGTGATGGTGGTGATGATGGTAGTGGTGGTGTGGTAGTGGTGGCTGTGATGGTAGTGGTGATGGTGTGGTAGTGGTAATGGTGTGGTAGTGGTTGTGATGGTGTGGTGGTGGTGATGGTGGTGGTGGTGATGATAGTGGTGATGGTGGTGGTTGTGGTGGTGGCTGTGGTGGGTGTGGTGGGTGTGGTGGTGGGTGTGGTGGCGGCTGTGGTGGTTGTGGTGGTAGCTGTGGTGGTGATGGTGGTGACTGTGGTGGTGGCTGTGGTGGCTGTGGTGGTTGTGGTGGTGGCTGTGGTGATGGTGGTGGTGGTGGTAGTAGACAAAGCTCCTGAAGAGCGAAACGTTGCCATACTAAAATGTCGCATTAGCTGCAACTGAGTTCTTCGACCACACATATTATCGGTAGTCCTACCATTAGTGAAAATCAAGGTTCAGCACCAGAAAATACGATTACTTTTTTGCTGCTGTATTTAGCCTCGACTCTTTTCTATTTTCCGTAGTTGTTTCCTCTCTCCCATCTATTCTTCAACTATCACCATTTTCTCCTCACTCCTAGTGAGTCCCTACCTACGAGCTCTTCTAGTTCTGCTTCTACGATTATTACTACACTTGTACTGCAACCTCACCGCAGGTAGGTAACAATCACTCTCTACAAGAAGTCTCCCTACCATCCCCGATTGTGTGGAAATTAAGCTCGCAAGTAGAATAATTAACGATACCACAAAACTCGCCCTAGCAGCTGCTGTGAAGAATAGCTTGCAGATAAAATTTACTGAGATATACTCGCTTAAGGACGCTTTCATTGTAGCGAGTGATGATGTAGAAGCTGATAAACTCGTCGCGACTACCGCTGCTGCTACCCTCAATGACCGTGGATTTTAAGTTCTATCCTCTCTAGTTCTGAGAGTGAAGATATCTGTCTTCGTAAAACGACTGGACAAACTCATAATACCTCTTTCTGTCGGCGGCCAGAAGACTTCCATAAATAACAAGGATCCTTAATTGAGCCACTGTGGATAAAAATTCCTACTGCCTCTTCAATGCTCAAGATTACCATCGCTCAAGTTGCCATGGCTTCAATCTCTAACCGACGGACTGACATTATCTTATTACATTATCTTAAATTATCTTGAACCTGAGAGATATCAGTACATCAAACTCTCTTGACCCTGCTACTGCTATCAATCAACTCTCTTGACCCTGCTACTGCTATCAATCAAAGGACTGTCCTATCAAGAACAGGAAATTCTGTTCGAACTGTAGTTGTGAAGGACATGATCTCAAGACTTGCACTACTATCTCTAATCCAAAATACCTTAACTTTAAGAGTGATCATCACACTCGTGCAGCCAAATGCCCCATTAGAAAGGAAATAATCAAGAAAAACTAAGAAGACCAAACGAAGGCGACTTCCACCAAATCTCCAACGTGTGCCGGCATCACTAGGCTTCAACCCGACGCCATAAAAATTCTCAAATCCAGTCAACTGACGCCTTCCATTAGTAACTCACTGACCACTACCAGGAGGCTCCTTCCGAAGTTCTCTGATGCATGATGCATGCACAACTTGCAAATGCAGAAAAAGCGGGATCTTTTAACACATCAATGAACTCTTCCTCTTCAATAATATTGCAAGATTTAACTTCCCAGACTCTGCACCTTCTGCCGACATCAAGATTATGCTCTATGCCGTGACCTTCACTGCAACTGCGGACCTGACACCTTCATGTGCCCACACACAGTTCCTGAACCATCTCCAACTACTGACAAGATTTCTACCACTGACAACAATGTCTCTGACTAAAAAACCAGCCAACACTGCCATCAACACCTCACACCACTGCTGTTGACCAGTCACAGCCATCCTCTCAAGTTTCCCAATCTACCGAGGATACACAACCAGCTGAGGAAGAGGAAGAATTTTCCCGGTTTCCTAATGGAAGTTGGAAAAATATAACGTTCTACAAAACTGAACCAAACAACAAAACAACAGTGCTATGATATATTGCAAAAATCTGCACATTCGAATACGAAAAGGAGCTGTCAAATTTACCTGCGTCCCAGAACAACTATGTTGAATGGAGGAACCACTTAAATCCATTGAAGAATTCATCACCGACTCCATAAACAAAGATGAACTACTCCACATTTCCAAATCAATCTTCATGAAACTCAAAAACGGCTCCTCTACTGAAAACCCGCAGTAAATCACCACAACAACCACCTTGCATGTAAGCTGCCTTTTCCTGCGATCCTGCCTGTCGCCCAACACTGCATTACCAAGACTATTACGAACACAGGTGTATTATGGCTAGGACAACTTGTGGTAATGTTATAACCAATAGTGGTGCAAGCAAAAGACAACAGAGGTTATATGACTTGTACTTCCTTCACAAAAGCAGCAAGTTGGTATTTGCAATATGTACACTATTTACACTATGTACAATATTGTAAGATCAAACATACAACACGGTGGTCAAAAATTGTAAAAATGTAAACAGACAGAGAGCACCGAGAGCGTCCAGCAGCCCAGATAAGTCTGTCAAAACTCGTGTCGCAGTGAACTACATTGTTTCACAGCTCTGATGGGCTTTCCTCTGATTGGTCGATGAACCGATATAACGACCGGGTCCCTATTAGACCGCTAAATCCTTAGCACCTGATTCGATGGTCGGGAGGCAGCGTATATGTGAGTGTGGCATTCGTTGAATAAATTGTAACAATCACGAATCATGCCACGAAGACATATCAAGACAATTACCAGCAAGCTCACCCTGTTCGTCTGCTCCTCTACATCTGCTGCCATACAAGGCTCTGCCTAGGCTCTGTCTCTACTACTTAAGATATTCCTCTACAGAGCTATTCTTCGACAAAAAAAAAAAATAACTCACGAAATCGTAATGACACGATTGCAAACAGGGCATACCACGGGCGGGGCTTGAACCCGCGGTTAGAGTCGTAAAACTCCAGACCGACGCGTCAGCCACTGGACCACTTCGCCTGTCATGGACGGGGCGGCGGGGGCGTTGACCCCCCTAAACACCCTCCAGTTATACTCCCCCCTCCTCTTGTGGGTCTTATTTATAAATTGTTTGATGTTCGAGGTAATACAGCAAACACAATGCAACAATACAGCAAACAATGCAACAAATACAGCAAACAATGCAACAAAATGCAGCAAACACAATGCAACAAACAATACAGCAAACACAATGCAACAAACAATACAGCAAACAATGCAACAAACAATACAGCAAACACAATGCAACAAACAATACAGCAAACACAATGCAACAAACAATACAGCAAACACAATGCAACAAATACAGCAAACACAATGCAACAAACAATACAGCAAACAATGCAACATACAATACAGCAAACAATGCAACAAACAATACTGCAAACAATGCAACAATACAGCAAACAATGCAACAAATACAGCAAACACAATGCAAAAAACAATACAGCAAACAATGCAACAAACAATACAGCAAACACAATGCAACAAATACAGCAAACAATGCAACAAACAATACAGCAAACACAATGCAACAAACAATACAGCAAACAATGCAACAAACAATACAGCAAACACAATGCAACAAACAATACAGCAAACAATGCAACAAACAATACAGCAAACACAATGCAACAAACAATACAACAAACAATGCAACATACAATACAGCAAACACAATGCAACAAACAATACAGCAAACACAATGCAACAAACAATACAGCAAACAATGCAACATACAATACAGCAAACAATGCAACAAACAATACAGCAAACAATGCAACAAATACAGCAAACACAACACAGCAGACACTATACAGACAATACAACACACAGAATTCAGCAGGCACAAATATAGCAGACAACACAGTAGACAATACAGCAAACATCGGACGCAATCCAGCAGACAACACAGGAGACACAATACAGCAGATACAATACAGCAGATACAATACAGCAGATACAATACTGCAGGCACAATACTGCAGCCACAATACTGCAGCCACAATACTGCAGGCACAATACTGCAGCCACAATACTGCAGGCACAATACTGCAGGCACAATACTGCAGGCACAATACTACAGACAATACAGTAGAGATAATACAGCAGACATAATACAGCAGACATAATACAGCAGACATAATACAGCACACACAATATTGTATACACAATACTGCAGACAATACAATAGGCAATTCAGTAGGCACAATACAGTAGAGATAGAGAAGGTACAATTCAGTAGACATACACAATACAGCAAACACAATATAGCAAACACAATATAGCAAACACAATATAGCAGCAGACAATACAATAGACACAATGCAGCAGACTCAATATAGCAGAAGCAATCGAGCAGACAATACAGCAGACACAGTACGGCATACACAATACAAGAAACACAATACAGCAGACAATACACCAGGCACAATACAGCAGACAGAATACACCAAGCATATAAAGCAGACAATACTTCAGACACATTACAACAGACACAATACAAGAAGCACAATACAGCAGACATATTACAGCAGACATATTACAGCAGACATATTACAGCAGACATATTACAGCAGACATATTACAGCAGACATATTACAGCAGACATATTACAGCAGACATATTACAGCAGACATATTACAGCAGACATATTACAGCAGACATATTACAGCAGACACAGTACAGCAGACACATTACAACAGACAATACAATAAACACAATACAGCATAATACAGCAGACACAGCATAGCAGACAATACAGCAGACACAATACAATGGACACAATTCAGCAGGCACAATACAGTAGAGATAATACAGCACACACAATTCAGTAGATATGCACAATACAGCAGACATAATACAATAGACAATTCAGCAGACACACTGCAGCATACATAATGCATCAGATGCAATACAGCAGACACAATACACCAGGCACAATGAAGCAGACTATATATCAGAAGCAATGCAGCAGATACAATACAACAAACACAATACAGCATAGTACAGCAGACACAGTACAGCAGACACAGTACAGCAGACACAGTATAGCAGCAGACACAGTACAGCAGACACAGTACAGCAGACACAGTACAGCAGACACAGTACAGCAGACACAGTATAGCAGCAGACACAGTACAGCAGACACAGTATAGCAGCAGACACAGTACAGCAGACACAGTATAGCAGCAGACACAGTACAGCACAGTATAGCAGCAGACACAGTACAGCAGACACAGTATAGCAGCAGACACAGTACAGCAGACACAGTATAGCAGCAGACACAGTACAGCAGACACAGTATAGCAGCAGACACAGTACAGCAGACACAGTATAGCAGCAGACACAGTACAGCAGACACAGTATAGCAGCAGACACAGTACAGCAGACACAGTATAGCAGCAGACACAGTACAGCAGACACAGTATAGCAGCAGACACAGTACAGCAGACACAGTATAGCAGCAGACACAGTACAGCAGACACAGTATAGCAGCAGACACAGTACAGCAGACACAGTATAGCAGCAGACACAGTACAGCAGACACAGTATAGCAGCAGACACAGTACAGCAGACACAGTATAGCAGCAGACACAGTACAGCAGACACAGTATAGCAGCAGACACAGTACAGCAGACACAGTATAGCAGCAGACACAGTACAGCAGACACAGTATAGCAGCAGACACAGTACAGCAGACACAGTATAGCAGCAGACACAGTACAGCAGACACAGTATAGCAGCAGACACAGTACAGCAGACACAGTATAGCAGCAGACACAGTACAGCAGACACAGTATAGCAGCAGACACAGTACAGCAGACACAGTATAGCAGCAGACACAGTACAGCAGACACAGTATAGCAGCACAGTACAGCAGACACAGTATAGCAGCAGACACAGTACAGCAGACACAGTATAGCAGCAGACACAGTACAGCAGACACAGTATAGCAGCAGACACAGTACAGCAGACACAGTATAGCAGCAGACACAGTACAGCAGACACAGTATAGCAGCAGACACAGTACAGCAGACACAGTATAGCAGCAGACACAGTACAGCAGACACAGTATAGCAGCAGACACAGTACAGCAACAGACACAGTAGCAACTTGCAATGTGCCATTATTCCAGTGGAACCAACATTCACTTGTATACACAGTGTACAAATTCAACAAGAAGTTCAAGATTTGTGAACACAGTATGTGTTGAGCAATGACTTCAGAAATGCCCTCAACTACAAATGTAATTTGACACCCATAACTTCAGATTCGGATGAAGATGATGGCCTGGGAGGGTCTGGTTGGCTTGATTGCTTGGATAATGGGGCTTAAGGCAACCATATACCTATACGACAAAGAAAGGGTGAGGATTAAAACCACGGCAGGAGGGTCATAAAGCTCACAGAGCAAGTGTAGAAGTCTTCAAGAGGAAACTGGACAGGTATCTTCACCAGATGCCAGATCAGCCAGGCTGTGATGGATATATGAGGCTGGTGGCCACCAATAACAACTACCTGGTTGTCCAGGTAGCGAACCTGGCCCATAGACGGGTTCCTAGAGTCTAAAAACTCTCGGCCAACAGACTCAACTATTACATGGAGTTCAACCACCTATTCTCTGAAAGGCAGTTCGGCTTCAGGTCCCACCGCAGCACTCAGCATGCCATAAACATCATCTATGATGCTGTGGCCAGCCTGAAGAAGCAAGGGAACCTGGCCCTCATCGCCATCAGGGACGTTCACAAGGCCTTCGACAGCCTTTGGCACGACGGTCTCATTTACAAACTCGTAGACCTCCCTGATCACAACTGGACCTTTCACAGGCTCATCTACAACTTCTTAACAGGAAGAAAAATCATCCCCACCTTCCATGGAGCAGAAGCAACCCCCTTCACACCAACAGCAGGAGTACCCCTAGGCTCCTGCCTCAGCCCCGTCCTCTTCAACATATACGTCAAAGACCTCCCCCAACCTGAACATACCGACACCATTATTACCCAATTCGCAGACGATGTCATCCATGTTGTCTCCTCCACCCCTACAGCTGGTGCAAACAAGCACAGGAGAGCAATCGAGAAAATGAATGAAGAACTAAATAGAACTGCCAGGTGGGAGAAAAAATGGAGAATCACAACCAACCCTGACAAAGTCTTCATCAGCACCGTTGGGTGCTTATCATCAACCATAGAAGAAAAAGGGGGCATTTCCATCAGAGGTACCCGTATTGCCATAAGGAACCCAAACAAGATCCTAGGATACGAGATCGGCAGATTACTCAACTCTACAACCCTCGTAACCAAAAAAGTAAACCTAGCGAAAGCCGCCTTGGCCAACTTTATCGATTCAAAGCAGCTCCTCCCCACATCAAACTACACCTGTACAAGATGATGATCAGACCTCTGCTGGAATACCCCTGCGTACCCATGTCGCTCACAACCAAAACCAACATGCTCAAACTCCAAAGAGTCCAAAACAAAGCCCTCCGCTTCATCACGAACACCAGACTCAGAGACAGAATCAGATCAGAGGACCTACACATACAACAGAGAATCCCTGCAATCAACGTCCGATTAGACAAACTTACTAAGAGACAACTATATGACATGCAGGAACTCTACGTGCCTGACAGAGAGAATCCCCCCCAACCAGTGAACACAACCGACTATACCATCACCACCCCTCCCCACAGATCCCAAAGAATGACCCTCCAACAAAGAGTTCGACGCTTTATCCACAAGAAGAACTTCCCTCGTCCCAATATCTTAAGCTACCTCCCCACAGAAGAAGAATGGATACCACCAGAACCATTCTATGTCCAGTAACACGGACAAGCCCTCCCCATCTCCGGGTGACCCACCTCTATCAACCAACACCTCACAACTGACCTCGTTATATCTAATACTACAATACAGCAGGACACCACCTCAGTCACTGCCTTGCTGGCCGACTCCAGGTGAGCAACCAACCTCCATCGAATGCCCAGCAACCTTCGCCTGCAGCTGCGCCTCCTGACCAACCTCTTGTGGAAAAAAAAGGCAAGCAATTCTATATAGTATGCATCCTTCCAATTCAATGACGCAGTGGTATAACACAATATAGCATTGCGTAATTGATGGGCAGGAGGTATACCCTACACATATAACCAACCTCTTCATAAAACACTTAATATGCACACACGCATATTCAAATTACACCAAAGTGGATAGGCCACTACCCTTATATATCCCCACCTACCCCTCCTCCCTCCCCAACCTTTCCCAAACTTCCATCCTTACCCATCCTTCTTCCCCCACTCCCCTCTTACCAAAGCTCTGGTCAGAACCTCGAACCTCGGACTCTTCATAGGTATAAAAGTATATATCGGACAAGACAGAGGTTAACACACTGCCTTGTGAGTTTTAGGGTCGTCTGCCATGGGTTTAAGCCTCGCCCGGTCCGTGACATGTTTGCAATCGTGTTATTACGGTTTCCTAAGTCAGGTGGATCATCTATGCTGCCTGTCACTTGTACACCACCAGCCAAGATGTCTTTAATCCATAAAATAGTGATAACGTAACCTCTCAGCATATATATGCTGACACACACACACACACACACACACACACACACACACACACACACACACAAAATGATACCGATGTATAGAATGCTCAGAGGAATCGACAATGTAGACAAAGACAGGATGTTCCAGAGATGGGGCACAGAAACAAGGGGTCACAATTGGAAGCTGAAGACTCAGACGAGTCAAAGGAAGTATTTCTTCAGTCACAGAATTGTCAGGCAGTGGAATAGTCTAGAAAGTGACGTAGTGGAGGCGGGAACCATACATCGTTTTAAGACGAGGTTTGATAAGCTCATGGAGCAAGGAGAGAACCCAGTAGCAATCAGTGAAGAGGCGGGGCCAGGAGCTATGACTCGACCCCTGCAACAACAAATAGGTGAGTATACACACACACACACACACACACACCGGGGCCAGGAGCTATGATTAAACCCCTGCAACCACATACAGGCGAGTACACACCTCAGTATATATATCCCAGGATGACAGCTAGAACGCTCCACCAATCAGGTAACTGCCTCAACTCTCCTGTATACAACTAGACAGGCCGTCCTAAACACACATGGTTGAGCAGACCAGATGGGGTCGTCAGCTAACTAATGGATGACTCTGGCCAACATTGCTTTAAGCTGGCTAAGATGACAGCGGGATCGTGGTTTTGTATAGTCTGCGTCGAATACACAGGAAGAACCCGATAACAAAAGAGCTCAGCGAGCTGTAATGGTGTACACACACGCAAATGCACTCTACTCATGCCAGTGGTGGTGGAAGTAATGGTGATTTTAGCGGCGATGGTGGTGGTGATGCTGGTGGTGGTGGTGGCGGCTGCTGCGTGCTGCTGCAGCTGGGAGGAAGGGGGGAGAAGGGGAGGATGGAGATACAAAATGTAAGCTAAGATTTCTCCGGATTTTTAACCCTGAGAGTTAGCCACCCAGGATAACCTAACAAAGTCAGCTCGTCATCGGGGGGACTGTCTTATATCCATTTAGGTTCTTCAGTCCTGTCCCCCAGGATGTCACGCACATCAGTTAACACCCAGGTACCTACTTACTGCTAAGTGAACAGGGACAGCAGGTGCAAGGAAACATGTCTAATGTATCGGCTTGACATAGGACTGAGCCATGGACACAGTGTGTGAAGTGAGAGCGTTGCCTACAAAAAAGGCGGAGCTAATTCTTGTATTCTCTGGATCTCAAGGAACAGCGCCACCATCTAGAGTGCTCTAGTATGTTAAATTTTTTTAACACACCGGCCGTCTCTCACCGAGGAAGAATGACCTAAGAAGAAAACACTCACCGTCACTCATTCAACAACTGCTTTACGCTGACATTACAGCTCAGATGACCCTCCAAACTGCAACATCAGCATCCCTTCTTCAGAGTACTGGCACTGCACTGCCTACCACTAGGACTTTACTCTCGGTAACCGGTTTACCTGAATTCCTTCATAAATATTACCTTGCTTACACTCCAACAAAAGGCCAAACATTCATTAAGACAACTTGCCTCCACTCATTCCTGTGTAACGTGCTCCCACAAGCTTGTTGGATGTCCAAGCCCCTAGTACTCAAAGCCTCCTTTACTCCCTCCCCTCAGCCTCTCTAGGGCGACCCCTATACCTCCTTCCCAACACACAAGAATTATGCGACCTCGTAGTCATTCTATTTCTATTTTTCCCTCCTCTCTAAATGCCCAAACCACTTCAGCAACCCCTCCACAGCCCCCTGAATAATACTTCTGATAACTCTACACCTCTTCCTAATCTTCAGACTCCAAATTCTCTGCATAATATTCACACCACACATCGCCATCAAACACATCTCTACTGCCTCCAGCCTCCTCCTCCTCGCTGCAACATTTAAAACCCATGTTTCACACCCATAAAACAGTGTTGGTACCACTATACTCTGGTACATTACCCTTTTTTGCCTCCATGCATAAAGTATTTCTTGTCTGTACAGATGCTCACAGTGTATATACTGTCTGTCTAAAGACAAATATTCCTGTTAGGGATCAAATCTAATTACACCTCATTTCGCATGCTGTGTGTGGTCCATAAGGATTTAGTGGTCATCAGGGAATATAACAATAAAAATAATAATATCTCCAATCCATGTGGAAGCAGAGAGAAAGAGAGAGAGAGAGAGAGAGAGAGAGAGAGAGAGAGAGAGAGAGAGAGAGAGAGAGAGAGAGAGAGAGAGAGAGAGAGAGAGAGAGAGAGAGAGAGGTCAAATGAATACTACTGTAATATTACAAGAAATAATCAAGAAGATGACAAAAAACTGAAGAAAAAAATAACAGACACATTAGGAGGAAGAGATGAAATTTTGCGTGATAGTTCTCGATCCAGCTGAATGGAAAGCATATATTGTACTCAAGCCAAGAGAAAACGAGGAAAGGGAACGACTCAAGCCAAGAGAAAACGAGGAAAGGGAACGACTCAAGCCAAGAGAAAACGAGGAAAGGGAACGACTCAAGCCAAGAGAAAACGAGGAAAGGGAACGACTCAAGCCAAGAGAAAAGAAGGAAAGGGAACGACTCAAGCCAAGAGAAAACGAGGAAAGGGAACGACTCGAGAGAAAAACGAGGAAAGGGAACGACTCAAGCCAAGAGAAAACGAGGAAAGGGAACGACTCAAGCCAAGAGAAAACGAGGAAAGGGAACGACTCAAGCCAAGAGAAAACGAGGAAAGGGAACGACTCAAGCCAAGAGAAAACGAGGAAAGGGAACGACTCAAGCCAAGAGAAAACGAGGAAAGGGAACGACTCGAGCCAAGAGAAAACGAGGAAAGGGAACGACTCAAGCCAAGAGAAAACGAGGAAAGGGAACGACTCAAGCCAAGAGAAAACGAGGAAAGTGAACGACTCAAGCCAAGAGAAAACGAGGAAAAGGAAGGAGAAAACGACTCAAGCCAAGAGAAAACGAGGAAAGGGAACGACTCAAGCCAAGAGAAAACGAGGAAAAGGAACGACTCAAGCCAAGAGAAAACGAGGAAAGGGAACGACTCGAGCCAAGAGAAAACGAGGAAAGGGAACGACTCAAGCCAAGAGAAAACGAGGAAAGGGAACGACTCAAGCCAAGAGAAAACGAGGAAAGGGAACGACTCAAGCCAAGAGAAAACGAGGAAAGGGAACGACTCAAGCCAAGAGAAAACGAGGAAAGGGAACGAGAGGTGGACATATTGACAACAGCATCTGGGAGCCGACTGGCAGCTGATGTATTAAGCTTATAAAGATAGGTTAGCCTGGAGAAAAGTAAATATTAATACAGGAGTACAACGTCTTGACAGCATATTCAGGAAGGGGATTAGAAAGAATAAAAGAAAATTTAGAGGTCAGAAAATGTGTGAAATTTTTTTTCTAGAGACAGGCAAGAGAGTGGAAAATCTCATATACATGTATGAAAGACGGTGAGAAGCAGGAACTGACATGGTACCTAACTGGACGATCTTTTGGCTCAAAATCGAAATTAAATAGTTCAGTGCCGGGTGGGAGTGAGATTTCTGGATAAGTCTCCATAACACCCACAGTTCATTCTCAACTAGCAGTAAACAGGTACCTGGGAGATCAACTAGCAGTAAACAGGTACCTGGGAGATCAACTAGCAGTAAACTGGTACCTGGGAGATCAACTAGCAGTAAACAGGTACCTGGGAGATCAACTAGCAGTAAACAGGTACCTGGGAGATCAACTAGCAGTAAACAGGTACCTAGGAGAGAGATCAACTAGCAGTAAACAGGTACCTGTGAGAGATCAACTAGCAGTAAACAGGTGCCTGGGAGATCAACTAGCAGTAAACAGGTACCTGGGAGATCAACTAGCAGTGAACAGGTACCTGGGAGATCAACTAGCAGTGAACAGGTACCTGGGAGATCAACTAGCAGTGAACAGGTACCTGGGAGATCAACTAGCAGTAAACAGGTACCTGGGAGATCAACTAGCAGTAAACAGATACCTGGGAGATCAACTAGCAGTAAACAGGTACCTGGGAGATCAACTAGCAGTAAACAGGTAACTGGGAGATCAACTAGCAGTAAACAGGTGCCTGGGAGAGAGATCAACTATCAGTAAACAGATACCTGGGAGAGATCAACTAGCAGTAAACAGGTACCTGGGAGATCAACTAGCATTAAACAGGTACCTGGGAGATCAACTAGCAGTAAACAGGTACCTGGGAGATCAATTAGCAGTAAACAGGTACCTGGGAGATCAACTAGCAGTAAACAGGTACCTGGGAGATCAACTAGCAGTAAACAGGTACCTGGGAGATCAACTAGCAGTGAACAGGTACCTGGGAGATCAACTAGCAGTGAACAGGTACCTGGGAGATCAACTAGCAGTAAACAGGTACCTGGGAGATCAATTAGCAGTAAACAGGTACCTGGGAGATCAACTAGCAGTAAACAGATACCTGGGAGATCAACTAGCAGTAAACAGGTACCTGGGAGATCAACTAGCAGTAAACAGGTAACTGGGAGATCAACTAGCAGTAAACAGGTGCCTGGGAGAGAGATCAACTATCAGTAAACAGATACCTGGGAGAGATCAACTAGCAGTAAACAGGTACCTGGGAGATCAACTAGCATTAAACAGGTACCTGGGAGAGAGATTAACTAGCAGTAAACAGGTGCCTGGGAGGGAGATCAACTAGCAGTAAACAGGTACCTGGGAGACCAACTAGCAGTAAACAGGTGCCTGGGAGATCAACTAGCAGTAAACAGGTGCCTGGGAGGGAGACCAACTAGCAGTAAACAGGTACCTGGGAGATCAATTAGCAGTAAACAGGTACCTGGGAGATCAACTAGCAGTAAACAGGTACCTGGGAGATCAACTAGCAGTAAACAGGTACCTGTGAGAGATCAACTAGCAGTAAACAGGTGCCTGGGAGAGAGATCAACTATCAGTAAACAGATACCTGGGAGAGAGATCAACTAGCAGTAAACAGGTACCTGTTAGACCAACTAGCAGTAAACAGGTACCTGGGAGATCAACTAGCAGTAAACAGGCACCTGGGAGATCAACTAGCAGTAAACAGGTACCTGGTAGATCAACTAGCAGTAAACAGGTACCTGGGAGATCAACTAGCAGTAAACAGGTACCTGGGAGATCATTTAGCAGTAAACAGGTACCTGGGAGATCAACTAGCAGTAAACAGACCTCGATCAACTAGCAGCAAACAGGTACCTGTGAGAGATCAACTAGCAGTAAACAGGTACAACTATCAGTTAGAGATCAACTAGACAGGTACCTCGGAGATCAACTAGCAGTAAACAGGTACCTGTGAGAGATCAACTAGCAGTAAACAGGTACCTGGGAGATTAACTAGCAGTAAACAGGTGCCGGGGAGGGAGATCAACTAGCAGTAAACAGGTACCTGGGAGAGAGATCAACTCTCAGTAAACAGATACCTGGGAAAGATCAACTAGCAGTAAACAGGTACCTGGGAGATCAACTAGCAGTAAACAGATACCTGGGAGAGAGATCTCATTAAAAACTATTCAAACCCTAAAACGTAAAAATATGCAGATAGGAATGTTTGGTTTTGATAAGGGACTGCCTTGTATGGGCCACTAGGTTATTCTTATCTTCTTAAATTGAGTATTTGCAATTCTTTGGTTCATAACTGCTAATATTTCTTCCATTTATCAACAAAATATGAAAATTTCATTAAAAGTCATACATTCCATTTTTTTTGTAATATTATAAGCCTATAGACCATTTTTTAGTCTAAATTTTAATGAAAAAACAAATTCCCTGAAAATGTTCAAGAAATATAAAAGTGAAAATATACGAAAAATCAGTGTTTTAAATTTTAACATGAAATAATACAGATTTCTCTCATTTTTTCTTTCTAAAATACAGTTCAGAGAATTGTTGGTTGTCGTATGTTGACAAAAATTCTTACATTACTAGTGTGTAATGTATAGATTTACAGATATAATAATTATTACTATGGCTTAGACATTGTTATGTCTTAATTATTATTATTATTATTCAGACACCGGCCGTCTCTCACCAAAAATAACATAGCATCGAAAGTCACGTCTGACCCGTAACTGCTGTATAGCCACATCAGGAGGAAGACAACAAAGACCAGGTGACCAGACTGAGGACAGAAGGTGGAGAACTCACAAGAAACGATCGCGAGGTATGCGAGTAGCTCAATAGGAAATTTAAGGAAGTATTTACAGTAGAGACAGGAAGGGTTCTGGGAAGATAGCACAGAAGGGAACATCAACAGGGAATATACCAACAAGTGCTGGATGACATACAAACAACGGAGGAGGTGGTGCAGAAGCTGCTAAGTGACCTTGATACCTCAAAGGCGATGGAAGTATGGAAGACGGAAGTATGGAAGTATGGAAGTATGGAAGTATGGAAGATGGAAGTATGGAAGATGGAAGTGTGGAAGACGGAAAATGTAGTCCCCATTTTCAAGAAAGGAGACAGAAACGAGGCACTAAACTACAGACCAGTGTGTCTGATGTGTATAGTATGCAAAGTCATGGAGAAGATTATCATGAGGAGAGTGGTGGAGCACCTGGAACGGAACAAGATTATTAACGACAACCAGCATGGATTCATGGAGTTTTATAACAAGGTAACAGAAGACAAGAGAGAGAGAGAGAGGTGGGTTGATTGTATTTTCCCGGACTGCAGGAAGGCGTTCGACACAGTTCCTCAAAAGAGATTTATTGCAGAAGCTGGAGGATCAGGCGCGTATAACAGGAAGGGCACTGCAGTGGATCAGAGTATACCTGACAGGGAGGCAACAACGAGTCATGGTACGTGAAGAGGTATCACAGTGGGCTCCTGTGACGAGCGGGGTCCCACAGGGGTCAGTCTTAGGACCAGTGCTATTTTTAATATATATGTGAATAACATGATGGAAGGGATAAACTCTGAAGTGTCCCTGTCCGCAGATGTGAAGTTAATAAGAAGAATTAAAACAGATGAGGATCAGGCAGGACTACAAAGAGACCTGGACAGGCTGGACACGTGTCCAGCAACTGGCTTCTCAAATTCAACCCTGCCAAATGCAAATTCATGAAGACTGGGGAAGGGCAAAGAAGACTGCAGACAGAGTAATGACTAGGTGGACAAAGACTGCAAACTTCACTCAAGGAGAAAGATCTTGGGGTGATCATAACACCGAACACGTCTCCGGAGGTACACATCTACCAGATAACTGCTGCAGCATATGGGCGCCTGGCACACCTGAGAATAGCGTTCCGACACCTTAGTAAGGAATCGTTCAAGACACTGTTCACTGTGTACGTCAGGCCCATGCTGGATTATGCAGCACCAGATCGTAACCTACACCTGGTCAAGCACGTCAAGAAGTTAGAGAAAGTACAAAGGTTTGCAACAAGGCTAGTTCCGGAGCTCAGGGGAATGTTCTACTATGAAAGGTTGAGGGAAATCGGACTGACGACACTGGAGGACAGGAGGGTCAGGGAAGACATGATAACGACATACAAAATACTGCATGGAATAGATAAGGTGGACAAAGACAGGATGTTCCAGAGATGGGACACAGAAACAAGGGGTCACAATTGGAAGCTGAAGACACAGACGAGTCACAGGGATGTTAGGAAGCATTTCAGTCATAGAGTCGTCAGGAAGTGAAATAGCCTAGCAAGTGATGTAAAGGAGGCAGGAACCATACATAGCTTTAAGACGAGGTATGACAAAGCTCAGGGAGCAGAGAGACAGAGGATCTAGTACCGATCAGTGAAGAGGCGAAGCCAGAAGCTGAGTCTCGTCCCCTGCAACCACAATTAGGTGAGTGCAATTGAGTAGCGAGGTATATTGGTAGACAGTAACCACCCAGGGAGGTACTATCGTCCTGGGGTAGCAGGTTCGTAGACAGCAACCACCCAGGGAGATACTATCGTCCTGGGGTAGTAGGTTGGTAGACAGCAACCACCCAGGGAGGTACTATCGTCCTGTGGTAGTAGGCTGGTAGACAGCAACCACCCAGGAAGGTACTATCGTCCTGGGGTAGTAGATTGGTAGACAGCAACCACCCAGTGAGGTACTAGCGTCCTGGGGTAGTAGGTTGGTAGACAGTAACCACCCAGGGAGGTACTACCATCCTGGGGTAGTAGGTTGGTGGACTGCAACCACCCAAGGAGGTACTATCGTCCTGGGGTAGTAGGTTGGTAGACAGCAGCCACACAGGGAGGTACTATTATCCTGTGGTAGTAGGCTGGTAGACCGCAACCACCCTGGAAGGTACTATCGTCCTGGGGTAGTTGGTTGGTAGACAGCAATCACCCAGGGAGGTACTATCGTCCTGGCGTAGTTGGTTGGTAGACAGCAACCACCCAGGGAGGTACCATCGTCCTCGGGTAGTGGGTTGGTAGACAGCAACCACCCAGGGAGGTACTATCGTCCTCGGGTAGTGGGTTGGTATACAGCAACCACCCAGGGAGGTACTATCGTCCTCCCATGTAAGTGTTTTACACAATGGTAGGATGGTTAGTGTGTTTTTCTTGTCTCACCAACACGCAAGATGACAAGAATATCTTGCGATTTCTACTTACACTTTGGTCACACTACACATGCATGTATGTGTAGGTATGTGTGTGTACGCTTGCGTGTACATGTGTACACACACGCACGCACACAGGCCAAATGTCTATCGATAAGTGCCTTTGTCAACTCGTAAGTACTACTACTACTACTACAAACACACACACAAGGTGGACAGAGACAGGATGTTTCAGAGATGGGACACAGAAACAAGGGGTCACAATTGGAAGGTGAAGACTCAGATGAGCCAGAGGGTTGTTAATAAGTATTTCTTCAGCCACAGAGTTATTAGGAAGTAGAATAGTCTGGCAAGCAATGCAGTGTTGGCAGGAACCATACATAGTTCTAAGACGAGGTATGATAAAGCGGCCATTGAAGAGGCGGAGCCGAGTCTCGACCCCTGCAACCACAATTAGGTGAGTACAAACTCACACACACACACACACACACACACACACACACACACACACACACACACACACACACACGAAGGAGAGAGAGAGGGAGGACCTAGTAGCGATCAGTGAAGAGGCAGGGGCAGGAGCTGTCTCTCGACCCCTGCAACCACAATTAGGCGAGTATACTCACTCACTCACTCACTCACTCACTCACACACACACACACACACACACACACACGCACGCACACACACACACACACACACACACACACACACACAAGCCAAATGTATATCGACAAGTGCCTTTGTCAACTCGAACTACTACTACTACTACTACTACTCACTTATCTGAGTATTCTTCAATTTTCTTAATAGTTTTTGTTCTCATAGTATTTTCTTTCATCTGTACTTTACGTGGAGAAGAAGTCTTCCTCCGTAAGCCCTGCGTGTCATAAAAGGCAGCCAAAATGAGGCAGCAATGGGCTAGTAACACCTCCTTCTGTTTAAATTATTAAATATAAAACGAAGAATATTAATGACAATAATAAAATTATTATTTTTATTACGATTATAAAAGCACATTATTCTCCGTAGCTGGAATGATGATTTTTGTTGATTATGACGTAAGTCTGGCATAACTGACCGTGCTAATGTTGTCATCCTGCATGATACCTTCGTGACGGTACCCTCCTACTACTACTACTACTCCCACTACTACTACCACTACTCCCACTACTACTCCTACTCCTCCTCCTCCTCCTCCTCCTCCTACTACTCCTCCTACTCCTACTACTCCTACTACTACTACTCCTACTACTCCTACTACTCCTACTACTCCTCCTCCTACTACTACTACTACTACTCCTAGTACTCCTCCTCCTCCTCCTCCTCCTCCTCCTCCTCCTCCTCCTACTCCTCTTACTCCTCCTCCTCCTACTCCTACTACTACTACTCCTACTACTCCTCTTCCTAGTACTCCTCCTCCTCCTACTACTCCTCCTCCTACTACTCCTCCTCCTACTCCTCCTACTCCTCCTCATACTACTACTACTACTACTACTACTACTACTACTCCTACTCCTCCTCTTACTCCTCCTCCTACTCCTCCTCCTACTCCTACTACTCCTACCCCTACTACTCCTCCTCCTACTACTCCTCCTCCTACTACTCCTCCTTCTACTCCTCCTCCTACTCCTCCTCATACTCCTACTACTCCTACTCCTCCTCATACTACTACTACTACTACTCCTACTACTCCTCCTCCTACTCCTCTTACTCCTCTTACTCCTCTTACTCCTACTCCTACTCCTACTCCTACTCCTACTACTCCTACTCCTCCTACTCCTACTACTCCTACTCCTACTACTCCTACTCCTCCTACTACTACTACTACTCCTCATACTACTCCTCCTCCTACTACTACTACTACTCCTACTCCTCCTCCTCCTACTCCTCTTACTCCTCCTACTCCTACTCCTCCTACTCCTCCTCCTCCTACTCCTCTTACTCCTACTCCTCTTACTCCTACTCCTCTTACTCATACTCCTCTTACTCATACTCCTCTTACTCATACTCCTCTTACTCATACTCCTACTCCTACTCCTACTCCTACTACTCCTACTACTCCTACTCCTCCTACTCCTACTCTACTCTCTACTACTACTACTACTACTCCTACTCCTCCTCCTACTCCTCCTCCTACTCCTCCTACTCCTCTTACTTCTCTTACTCCTCTTACTACTCCTACTCCTCCTCCTACTCCTACTCCTCTTACTCCTACTCCTCTTACTCCTACTCCTCTTACTCCTACTCCTCCTCCTCTTACTCCTACTCTTACTCCTACTCCTCTTACTCCTACTCCTCTTACTCCTACTCCTCCTCCTCTTACTCCTACTCCTCTTACTCCTACTCCTCCTACCTGAGCTGAGGAAATCTTTTTTTGATGCAAATTCTTCTCGCTTCCCAGAATGAATGAATCATTGTCACGTTGGTTAGTCAAACAACTGATGGGATTGTATGTACATTCTGAACGACTTTTGTGTATGGGATCGCTCACCCAGGTATCGTTAATCGATGTTTGCTGAGTCACCAGGCATGGTGGCTGTCACTCTTCCTTGTCTGCTCTCTCTTCATTGTCTGCTCTCTCTTCATTGTCTGCTCTCTCTTCATTGTCTGCTCTCTCTTCATTGTCTACTCTCGCTCTTGCTTGCTGTCTCTTGTCTGCTCTCTCTTGTCTGCTCTCCTTTGTCTGCTCTCTCTTGTCTGCTCTCTCTTGTCTGCTCTCTCTTGTCTGCTCTCTCTTGTCTGCTCTTTATCTTCATTGTCTGCTCTCTCTTCCTTGGCGAAGTTGGTCGAGTACGGACGCAGCTCGACACTCTCCTGCCTTACTGTGCAGCGCTCAGAGTTGTTAAGGATTTTTGATGTCCTCTACACTTTTTATTGGTAAGGCAGAGAGATATTTGGTAGTTCTTCTGGAGCGTAAATTCACATATTTTAGTGATTTTTTTTTTTCTGGCGGTTCAATGATCTCATGTCTTGATATATTTCCACCCAGAATTTTGCTCTAGACCTCGACGATGTAATCCGTCCCTTGCCAGTGTCGGGATTATGGAACAGTAACTGGGATTTAGTTGTGGTATTTAGATCTTGTATGCCAACAATCAGGTGTTTGACAGTCTATGGTGCTTTCACATGCTTGCTCACATGTGTCTCGTTTTGCATGATATTTTCACAACTTTGTATTGTTCGAGTATAGGCAGGTTCTGTTTCACAGCGCTTCGCTTTAGAGCGTTTTCCTAATACAACAGTTTTTAATTATATCCAATCTTCATGTATTCAAACTTCCTACAATAAATATATTCACCACTGTGTGTATTGTTTATGCATTTTTTAGACCTAGCTATATTGCTCACTTAAAATATGATAGTGTAAAACAGAGGCTATGATTCACTTTACAGCGATCTTCGTTATACAGCAGAAGCCTGGAACCTAACCTGCTGTATAACCGGGGCCCTCCTGTACTTACTCCTGGGTAACATTCCTTGTTTACCTATATGCCAGTAGTCCCAAACCCTTTAGTATTAAAGGCACAATTTAAAAAGCTACATTTAAAGGACGGCCGCTGTCGCTAGTTAAATCCACTTAAATCATGCTCACCAGCAGTGAAAGGTCCTTGTTAGAGGAAGTGATAATAAGGTTTTGACGTAAAATGGCTTCAAATATTTTGTAATCGTTGATACTGTGCGGTGTGGAACCTACATAAAAGTGAATATATAATTTTATGTGAGAGCCGCATCCATTTCCTAGAAAGGCCACATGCGGCCCTCGGACCGCAGGTTGGGGACCCTTGTCTTGCCGAATAACTTGTTTAGGGTGTCGGTGATGTGTGATTTACTTGTAATGTTTACTGTGTTTAGTAATGTATATATCACATGTTGCATAGATATCAATTCCATTCATTTGAGAAAATTATGTATTTATTATAACTACCAGACATGTTAAGCAAATTTACTGGATTTGATTGCAACAGATAAGTGAACTGTAGATATATATCCAGATGTACTACTGTTAGCCACTTTTGGGGTCTAGTTCCTACCCCTTTTGTGTATCCATATGTGAGCTACCATCCACAGGCTGGATATGGGGGGCACAATAAACTAGCCACTTCGTTGGCATAATCTAAATACAGTGGAAACCTAGGTATGCGACCTTAAATCATTCCAGAAGGTTGTTCAAGTGCCGCCCCGTTTGAGTATAGAACAAGTTCTTCCCAACCAATTTTCTGTCCGGTTGGCTGTTATCACTAATAGTTGTAGGCCCCATGGTGACTTATTTATACAAATAATGAAAAAAACACCAAAAAAATGCTAAGAAACACGAAATAGTTTAGAGCGAAGTTCTGGCAGTTCGTATTTGTTTGGTCGAGTACTGAGCTTCGTTTGAGTAGGAAGCTGGTCGTATACCGAGGTATCTATAGATACCAGTTTATTGTCAGGAAGCTAGAACTAAAATTGACTACACGTTTTGCCTTATGTTAATTAATGTTCTATGTCACGCAATAATTTACGTCTTAAATCTTAACATTAAATGTTAAATATGTCGGTGTTCTGCTTATCACTTTCCTGGACATTTTCCGATAGTGCTGATTCTGTCTACATTCTTTAATGATAAATGTTGGGATAAATGTGCAGGTTTATCTCGCAGTGGTAAAATTATACAGTAAATGTGGAATAATAAATTGTTTTTCATTGCAGCGTAATTGAAGGTTAGTTATTATTAAGTCAGGTTCAACGTCAATTGTGGGTTAATTCATTGTGAAAGACTTAGGGAAAGGAAAGGAAATTAACAACTTTGCTTTCTTTTCCTGGATTGTCCTGGATTGTCCTGGATTAAAAGCTTGAAGAAAAAATTTAAAGAACGAAAAGTCACAATACCGTGACTAGAACAGTCACGGTATTGTGAGATGACTCATGATGAGGTTTCGGTCCGATCTGGACCACTGATTTGGTCCTCCACTACCAACCTTCCAACTCCCAGCCTTCCCACTCCCAACCTTCCCACTCCCAACCTTCCCACTCCCAACCTACTCATCAAACCACTTCATTAATCATCCTCCTCCAACCACACCCCACGCCAACTCTAATCATTCGTACAAACAGAAGAATTAGGAACAGTCCTGTCTGTTCTACCCCAGCCCCACACTCCAACCATTTATTAAACAAACCTCTAAATGATTTATCAAGGAAGAGAGAGCCCTCAGTGAGGCCCTAAATCTTTCCCAACCTACCAAACAAGGGCGGGCCCATCTGTCTGTCCTGGTTCTATGGCGCCCGCCGGTAAGGTCCCAGCCCGGGTCTTTTCCAAAAAGTGACCCGGCTGACCTGTTTGTCCCTCTCCACGGAGTGGAGACCAGAAAACATGAAGAGAGATAAAAGAAGAGTAACGGTATGATATATACACGCTAATGGAATGACAAACGAGAGCGGAGAGAAGAGAATGAGAATGTTGCAAAGACATCCAAAGATACCATTGATCAACAACCAAAATGCTTCAGAGACCAGAGTATCAATTTCCAACTAATTTTAGGTCACTGATAATGAATATCATGGTTAAAATTATTTGTTAGCTCTGCTTTTCAATATAGACCTACGTGTTACAACAGGTTCCAACAGGCTTGTGGCAGTGTGTTTCTTACAAGACTCACAGTCTGACTGACCTTCATTATTGTTCCAGCAGTCATAGAAGGTGGTTGTACTGTGCAAGTTTATATTTTGAGGTGTAAGGTAGGTGATTTTCTTAGCCAAACAGGGCGGATACACCAAGTACTGCTGCTTTCTATGTGAATGGGACAGCCGTGCAAGAGGTTCCCACTACATCAAGAGAGACTGACCACCTCGTGCCAGAGGTTCCCACTACATCAAGAGAGACTGACCACCTCGTCAATCACTGGAGTCTGGGATGAAAAATGTTCAACATCCACCTCTCACTGAACCAAACAAAATTTTGCTACCACCACTACACAAAACTGAGGCTCATGAAAAACTTCGTAAAAGCTATGTACAAATCTGATCAGAGATTAAAGTATTTAACATCAAAATTTCCCTCACTGAGCGACGCTAAGATAAGAGAGGGAGTCGTCAATGATCCTCAGATTCGAGAGCTTCTTAAAGATGGTGACTATGAATCAGACCTTCATGGGGAGGAGTAAGCTGCTCGGGAAACATTCAGGTTAGTGACGAAGGGATTTCTAGGAAACAGAAGGGAAGGAAACTATGAAGAATTGGTGGAAAACCTCATCAAGGCTTACAAGAACATGAGATGTAACATGTCACTTAAAATCCACTTTTTGGACTCACATTTAGACTTTTTTTTCCAGCGAACTGTGGAACAGTTAATGACGAACATGGTGAAAGGTTTCACCAAGATATTTCAACCGTGGAAAAATGGTACCAGGGCAAATGTGGCACAAGAATACTTGCAGACTGTTGCTAGACACTAGCAAGAGATGATTCTTCAGGCCACTATAAGCGTCAAGCAAAAAGGCAGAGAGTAGGTACGGCAGAGAGTAGGTACGGCAGAGAGTAGGAACGGCAGAGAGTAGGTACGGCAGAGAGTAGGAACGGCAGAGAGTAGGTACGGCAGAGAGTAGGTACGGCAGAGAGTAGGAACGGCAGAGAGTAGGAACGGGAGTAGGAACGGCAGAGAGTAGGAACGGATTAGAGCTTAAAACATACTGACACACATACGTTATAATCAAATAATCAAATATTACATGTCTCGTATCTTTAAACGTATAACCAGTAAGCATTTTTCAAAGTGACATTTGGATTCAGGACATGAAAATGCATAAGAATTAAATAATCTCATTCAAGAAGCATAAAACTTTTCAAAAATTGTTGACCAGTGAGGCGAGTTAAAAAAGATAACCTTTCCAAAGGCGACTTCAAAGTTAACCTTTGTAAAAGCGACTTCAAAGATAACGCCACTGGTGACAATGGTAGCAGTTTAATATCCTCCACTGAACATAAGATTACCAAGACAATATAAATTATTACATAAAAAAATTGAACAGTTATTCAGAAGAAACGTGGGTAGAAAAAATAATGAAAGTCGTTATAGGAGAGTTGCCGAGCCAACAGATGCAAGTTACCACAGAGATACGAGGAGAGCATGAACCAGCAAGTGAAGTTTGAAGGAACTACTGGAAGTCAGCAACCACTGGGAGTCAGCAACCACTGGGGGTCAGCAACCACTGGGGGTCAGCAACCACTGGGGGTCAGCAACCACTGGGGGTCAGCAACCACTGGGGGTCAGCAACCACTGGGGGTCAGCAACCACTGGGAGTCAGCAACCACTGGGAGTCAGCAACCATACAACTACAAGTGCTTGAGGAGAAGCACAAGTGGAACCATACAACGGAAAATTAGATTAAGTAAAATACTCTCACACTAAGAACAGAGAATTCTTGAATAGAGAACAGTGAAAAACAGAAGAAATACAAGGGAAGACAATACACAAGATGACTAAGAGACAAAAAAAAGATATACAAGGAAGGAATGAACAGACCTGGGCAAAAGAATGAAGGAAGAGGCCGGGAGGAGCTGAAGGAAGAGGAGAACAAAATCTGGTGGTAATAAAGATTACAAAGGAAGAACCGAAAAAAGGAACTTCTAAGGAATAACATGAAAGGCAAAATACAGTGACTGGAACAATACACAAATAACCCACACCTAAGAGAGAGGAGCTTACGACGACGTTTCGGCCCGATTTGGACCATTTACAAAGTCAGAAATCAGAAAGGGTGAAAGCAGCTACCTGGCAGAGAAAAGATGTCAGCGTGGGCATAAGCAGAAGACCTGTGTGATCCCACATCAAAGTGTACAACAATGGGGCAACTGCTGGATAACTAGATGATTAAATTTTAAATATAATACCTGAAGTTTTTATAATTTTATAATTTTTATAATTTTCAAGAATTATGAAAATATTTTTGCTTGCTGGAGACTGATTCCTGATCGTTCTGACGAGACTAACGAGTTTTACTAGTGAGCCTCGTCAGTTGGCGTTCAGTGTACAATCGGTAAACTGCAAATATGCTCACAATATACAACAGTGAAAACTAACAGATGGAGCTGACCTACAGATTAGTTTCACTGCTTAGCATATTGGCTGATATATTAGAGAATATCATATACACGAGGTAAATTGAACCTTGAAATAGATAAAATAGACAGCTGGTATGGTGTCACTGGTGGTTCAGGAAATCGTAGGGACACGGGTAGTGATGGAACCCGTGGCGGGTGATTACTAAAATTCATAGGCCAGTTTGTTAACCACTAGGCTAACTGGCTCTTATAAGAGTGATAAACTGGCCTACGAGTTTTAGAACTCACCTCCCATGGGGTTCAAGCCCCTCCCGATCCCTGATTTGCCAGTAATTGTTATGCTATCTGACAAATCTCTTATGAATTCTATGACAGGGTAGCAGAAACAAGGGGAAAAAGAGAGATTACTCTTAGACTGCTTCCTAGGTTGTAAAAAAAGGAAAATCACAGTACTGAACTGAATATATACAAACTGGAAGAGCAGGAAGGACTATGATGGAAGGACCTAAATTAGCAACACGAGTACCTACATGCCTATGCAGAAAGCTTGTTCAGTCGAATACAGGCGACTATAATACCGAAGACAGTTTAAGTAAGTTTGAGGTTATCAATCCCTCAGGCTTGACAGGAGGTGATCGATTCCTAAGCCTTGAGGATCACCTTAAATTTCTTCTGCTGTATCCTGAGTTACCTTCGCCAGTATTCGCGTGGAAAAAGATTTCTGCACAGGAGAAATGTTTCAGTAATAAAGGTTCCCAGTTACTGCACACGTGAGTTATTCAACAATTTGTTGGCATTGTATACCATCAATGGTATGATGAAAGTACATAAAGAGAACAGTGCGAATACTTGAAGAACGGAAGGCATAGATGAATTAGCGGAAAGTGCAGTGTTATTAGAGTGAACCCTTTTGTCTTGTGGAGTAGTCCAAGGATCAAGATATTGACTCCTGTTCTGATATACATATATGACCAGCCAAGTGCCAGAAATAAATCATTCCTGCGTATCACTGCTTATGGATTATATTTTCAGCACAATTATAATCTCCACGACTATGGTGCTCTTCGCACCTACTCCTAGGTTGAGGGACTGATTACCTCATCTTCTGTACATAGTTCTACTGTCTTCAAGTTATGTCCTAGAATTTGTATTGATAAAGCCACTGGATGGCGAAACGTCTACAATAAAGATTCTCAGATGTTGCACGTGTGTCTTAATCTCACAATTATAATCAGTTCATATCAAAGGCCAGTACTATCTGACGTATACTACCAACCCCTATGATGCCACCCAAACCAGTTGACTAATACCCAGGTACCTAGTTAATGTTAGGTGAACAGGGGCAGCATGTGTGAGGAAACATGCCCAATGTTTTCACATATGCCGGGCATCGAACCACGGACACTCAGTATGTAAGCTAAGTGCGCTGCCAGCTAATCCACGGGACACGATGTCCAAGAAAATAGTTACCAGAAGTTAATCATTACATAAAAATGAAATTGAGAGAGGGAGAAAATCGGACTTTGATTACAACATTGGTGACTCACATGTAGACTTTTTTCCAACGAACTATGGGGCAGTTAGTGACTTGTACGTCAGACAACGTACAAGGAGTAACATCAAGGATTTAAACACACATTTCATTCCAGTAGTACTACATTCCTAGCACAGGTCTGTTCCCAGCACTGGTCAGTTCAAAACACTATTCCGCTCCCTAGCACTACTCTATTCCTGGTGCTTTTCCTTTCCCAGGACTGTTTCGTTCCCAGCAGTGCTCCATTCCCAGCAGTGCTCCATTCCCAGCAGAGCTCCGCTCCCTCTTCTATTTCCAGAAGAATGAGGAAAAATGTCCACTCTTCACGGTTACTGTCAACAAAAAAAACTGCTTTTCTATGTCGTCTTTAGTAGTTCGCAATCTGCATAAAATATCTGAAAACCTTCCCATTTCTTCCAGAGCATAAATTGTGTTTCTCCAGGACGACTGGAACAAACGCAGAAACGAAACAAACATCACAAAGCTCACAATCAAAAAGACCCGGGTTCAATCTAGCATCAGCTGCCTCTTACTGCCTAACAGAATGTAGGTACCTGGGTACATATTTATTGCTAGGAAGCGACCCATTTAGGTTACCCCCTAGAAAAGGATTTAAGGACCAAAGTGGAAAATGAGGCATGCTATTTGGGTTGCTTCTTCATCGTCTTCTTTTTCTTCTTCTTGACTGCATATCCGCTTGTATAGATACAAGATTTATGGCAACAACTGGTCGCCATTGTCCAACGGAAAGACATAAATCTCACTCCAACAGTCTGCCAGTGAGTGAAGGATCACCGGATCAGGCTAGGGTGTGTGTGTGTGTGTGTGTGTGTGTGTGTGTGTGTGTGTGTGTGTGTGTGTGTGTGTGTGTGTGTGTGTGTGTGTGTGTGTTTATACTCACCTAGTTGTGGTTGCAGGGGTCGAGTCACAGCTCCTAGCCACCGCCTCTTCACTGGCCGCTAGTGGGTCACTCTTCCTGCTCCACGAGCTTTATCATACCTCCTCTTAAAGCTATGTATGAATCCTGCCTCGACTACATCACTTTCCAGACTATTCCACTTCCTGACAACTCTAACTGAAGAAATACTTCCTAACATCCCTGTGATTCATCTGAGTCTTCAACTTCCAACTGTGACCCCTTGTTGCTGTGTCCCATCTCTGGAACATCTCGTCTGAGTCCACCTTGTCGATTCCTCTCAGTATTTTATACGTCGATATCCTATCCCCCCCATCTTTCCTGTCATCCAGTGTCGTTAGGTCGATTTCCCTTAACCTCTCCTCTTAAGACATGCCCCATAGCTCTGGGACTAATGTTGTTGCAAACCTTTGCACTTTCTCTAATTTCCTTACATGCTTTGCTAGGTGTGGGTTCCAAACTGGTGCTGCATACTCCAATATAGGCCTGACATACACGGTGTGTACTCACCTATATATGGTTGCAGGGGTCTAGTCATAGCTCCTGCCCCGCTTCTTCACTGGTCGATACAAATTCACTCTCCCTGCTCCATGAGCTTTATCATACCTTTTCTTAGAGCTATGTATGGAACTTGCTTGCACTACTTCACTCACTAGACTATCCTACTTCCTGGCAACTCTGTGACTGTAGAAATATTTTTTAACATCCTTGTGAGTCATCTGAGTCTTCAGCTTCCAATTGTGACCCCTTGTTGCTATGTCCCATCTCTGGAACATCCTGTCTCTGTCCACATTGTCGATTTCTGTCAGTATTTTTGTCATTATCATGTCCCCCCTATCTCTCCTGTCCTCCGGTGTTATGTCGATTTCCCTTAACCTGTTCTCGTTGCACATGCCCTTAGCTCAGGGACTAGTCTCGTTGCAAACCTTTGCACTTTCTCTAATTTCCTTATGTGTTTGGCAAGGTTTGGGTTCCAAACTGGTGCTGCATACTCCAATGTGGGCCTGACGCACACGATGTAGAGTTCTGAACGACTCTTTACTGAGATGTTAGAATGCTACTCTTAGGTTTGCCAAGCGCCTATATGCTACAACAGTTATTTGGTTGATGTGCTCCTGAGAAGATGTGCTCATTAAACTCACCCCAAGATCCTTTTCCTTGAATGAGGTTTGTAGCCTTTGGTCCCTTAGACTGTATTCTGTCTGCGGTCTTCTTTGTCCTTCCACGATCTTCATGACTGCACTTAGTGGGGTTGAACTCCAGGAGCCATTTACTGGACCAGTCCTCCAGCCTGTCCTGATCCCGTTGTAGTCCTGCCTGATTCGCCTCCACATGTACTCTCCTCATTAACTTCACATTATCTGCAAACATGATCACCTCTTAGTCTCTTCCTTCCGTCATGTCATTCACATACACTAGAAACAACACCAGTCCTAGGACTGACCACTGTGGAAGCCTGCTCGTCACAGGCACCCACTGTGATACCTCGTCACGTACCATGACTCTCCGATGACTTTCCATTACGTATTCTCTGATCCATTGCAGTGCCTTCCCTGTTATACCTGCCTGGTCCTCCAGCTTTTGCACTAATCTCTTGTGTGGATCTGTGCGAAAAGCCTTCTTACAGTCCAAGAAAATGCAATCTACCCACTCCCCGCCCCCCCCTTTCTCTCTCTCTCTTCTCTTACTGTTGTCACCTTGTCATAGAACTCTAGTAGGTTTGCGACAGGATTTCCCGTTCCTGAATCCGTGCTAGTTGTCGTTTAAAAGCTCATTCCCTGATAATCGTCGCCATGACTTTGCATACAATACATGTTAGTGACACAAGTCTGTAGTTTAATGCTGCGTGTCTGTCTCCTTTTTAAAAACTGGGACTACATTTGTCTTCCATATTTCGGGTAGTCGCCCCTTTTCAACAAATGTGTTGAATGTTGTTGGTAAAACAATTTGTGTGTGTGTGTGTGTGTGTGTGTGTGTGTGTGTGTACAATTAGTTGGATTTCCCTAGTTAAGTATGCAGGCGTCGAGTCTCAGCTCCTAGTCCTCTTCTTCCTCCAACGGGCCACCACTGCGTGGATCGTGCCTCCACCACTTCGCTGTCCAGGTCGGTCCACTTCCTGACCACACTGAGGCTGATGAAATATTTCCTAACATCCCAATGGTTTTGAACTTTCAGTTGAGCACCGGTTTCTTGTTTTCCGCCTCTCCAACAGCCTGTCCCTGCCCACTCTATCAATATATCTCAGTTTTGGTATCTTATCATTTACCCCCTGGTCTTTCTGCCCTGTAGTGTCATCTAGTTTAGCTTTTCTAAACTGTCATCAAAGTTAGTATTAATCAGCTCAGGGAACAAGTCCTTTATAAACCTCTACTCTTTCCAGCATTTGAAATACTTGATCAGGCATAGCGCTGCATACACCAAGCAGGGCCTGACATACACCAAGCAGGGCCTGACATACACCAAGCAGGGCCTGACATACACCAAGCAGGGCCTGACATACACCAAGCAGGGCTTGACGTACACCAAGCAGGGCCTGACATGCATCAAGCAGGGCCTGACGTACACCAAGCAGGGCCTGACGTACACCAAGCAGGGCCTGACGTACACCAAGCAGGGCCTGACGTACACCAAGCAGGGCCTGACATACACCAAGCAGGGCCTGACATACAACCAAGCAGGGCCTGACATACAACCAAGCAGGGCCTGACATACAACCAAGCAGGGCCTGACATACACCAAGCAGGGCCTGACGTACACCAAGCAGGGCCTGACATACACCAAGCAGGGCCTGACATACACCAAGCAGGGCCTGACATACACCAAGCAGGGCCTGACATACAACCAAGCAGGGCCTGACATACACCAAGCAGGGCCTGACATACACCAAGCAGGGCCTGACGTACACCAAGCAGGGCCTGACGTACACCAAGCAGGGCCTGATATACAACCAAGCAGGGCCTGACATACACCAAGCAGGGCCTGACATACACCAAGCAGGGCCTGACATACACCAAGCAGGGCCTGACATACACCAAGCAGGGCCTGACATACACCAAGCAGGGCCTGACATACACCAAGCAGGGCCTGACATACAACCAAGCAGGGCCTGACATACAACCAAGCAGGGCCTGACATACAACCAAGCAGGGCCTGACGTACACCAAGCAGGGCCTGACGTACACCAAGCAGGGCCTGACATACACCAAGCAGGGCCTGACATACACTAAGCAGGGCCTGACATACACCAAGCAGGGCCTGACATACAACCAAGCAGGGCCTGACATACACCAAGCAGGGCCTGACGTACACCAAGCAGGGCCTGACGTACACCAAGCAGGGCCTGACATACACCAAGCAGGGCCTGATATACAACCAAGCAGGGCCTGACATACACCAAGCAGGGCCTGATATACACCAAGCAGGGCCTGACATACACCAAGCAGGGCCTGACATACACCAAGCAGGGCCTGACATACACCAAGCAGGGCCTGACGTACACCAAGCAGGGCCTGACATACACCAAGCAGGGCCTAACATACACCAAACAGGGCCTGACATACACCAAGCAGGGCCTGACATACACCAAGCAGGGCCTGACATACACCAAACAGGGCCTGACATACACCAAACAGGGCCTGACATACACCAAGCAGGGCCTGACATACACCAAGCAGGGCCTGACGTACACCAAGCAGGGCCTGACGTACACCAAGCAGGGCCTGACATACACCAAGCAGGGCCTGACATACACCAAGCAGGGCCTGACATACACCAAGCAGGGCCTGACATACACCAAGCAGGGCCTGACATACACCAAGCAGGGCCTGACATACACCAAGCAGGGCCTGACATACACCAAGCAGGGCCTGACATACACCAAGCAGGGCCTGACCTACACCCAGCCGGGCCTGATATACAACCACGCAGGGCCTGACATACACCAAGCAGGGCCTGACATACACCAAGCAGGGCCTGACATACACCAAGCAGGGCCTGACATACACCAAGCAGGGCCTGACATACACCAAGCAGGGCCTGACATACACCAAGCAGGGCCTGACATACACCAAGCAGGGCCTGACATACAACCAAGCAGGGCCTGACATACAACCAAGCAGGGCCTGACATACAACCAAGCAGGGCCTGACGTACACCAAGCAGGGCCTGACGTACACCAAGCAGGGCCTGACATACACCAAGCAGGGCCTGACATACACCAAGCAGGGCCTGACATACACCAAGCAGGGCCTGACATACAACCAAGCAGGGCCTGACATACACCAAGCAGGGCCTGACGTACACCAAGCAGGGCCTGACGTACACCAAGCAGGGCCTGACATACACCAAGCAGGGCCTGATATACAACCAAGCAGGGCCTGACATACACCAAGCAGGGCCTGACATACACCAAGCAGGGCCTGACATACACCAAGCAGGGCCTGACATACACCAAGCAGGGCCTGACATACACCAAGCAGGGCCTGACATACACCAAGCAGGGCCTGACGTACACCAAGCAGGGCCTGACGTACACCAAGCAGGGCCTAACATACACCAAACAGGGCCTGACATACACCAAGCAGGGCCTGACATACACCAAGCAGGGCCTGACATACACCAAGCAGGGCCTGACATACACCAAACAGGGCCTGACATACACCAAGCAGGGCCTGACATACACCAAGCAGGGCCTGACGTACACCAAGCAGGGCCTGACGTACACCAAGCAGGGCCTGACATACACCAAGCAGGGCCTGACATACACCAAGCAGGGCCTGACATACACCAAGCAGGGCCTGACATACACCAAGCAGGGCCTGACATACACCAAGCAGGGCCTGACATACACCAAGCAGGGCCTGACGTACACCAAGCAGGGCCTGACGTACACCAAGCAGGGCCTGACATACACCAAGCAGGGCATGACATACACCAAACAGGGCATGACATACACCAAACAGGGCCTGACATACACCAAGCAGGGTCTGACATACACCAAGCAGGGCCTGACATACAACCAAGCAGGGCCTGACTTACACCAAGCAGGGCCTGACATACACCAAGCAGGGCCTGACGTACACCAAGCAGGGCCTGACGTACACCAAGCAGGGCCTGACGTACACCAAGCAGGGCCTGACCTACACCAAGCAGGGCCTGACATACACCAAGCAGGGCCTGACATACACCAAGCAGGGCCTGACATACACCAAGCAGGGCCTGACATACACCAAGCAGGGCCTGACATACACCAAGCAGGGCCTGACATACACCAAGCAGGGCCTGACATACACCAAGCAGGGCATGACATACACCAAACAGGGCTGACATACAACCAAGCAGGGCCTGACATACACCAAGCAGGGCCTGACATACACCAAGCAGGGCCTGACATACACCAAGCGGGGCCTGACGTACACCAAGCAGGGCCTGACGTACACCAAGCAGGGCCTGACGTACACCAAGCAGGGCCTGACGTACACCAAGCAGGTCCTGACGTACACCAAGCAGGTCCTGACATACACCAAGCAGGGCCTGACATACACCAAGCAGGGCCTGACATACACCAAGCAGGGCCTGACATACACCAAGCAGGGCCTGACATACACCAAGCAGGGCCTGACATACACCAAGCAGGGCCTGACATACACCAAGCAGGGCCTGACATACACCAAGCAGGGCCTGACATACACCAAGCAGGGCCTGACATACACCAAGCAGGGCCTGACGTACACCAAGCAGGGCCTGACGTACACCAAGCAGGGCCTGACGTACACCAAGCAGGGCCTGACGTACACCAAGCAGGGCCTGACGTACACCAAGCAGGTCCTGACGTACACCAAGCAGGTCCTGACATACACCAAGCAGGGCCTGACATACACCAAGCAGGGCCTGACATACACCAAGCAGGGCCTGACATACACCAAGCAGGGCCTGACATACACCAAGCAGGGCCTGACATACACCAAGCAGGGCCTGACATACACCAAGCAGGGCCTGACATACAACCAAGCAGGGCCTGACATACACCAAGCAGGGCCTGACATACACCAAGCAGGGCCTGACATACACCAAACAGGGCCTGACATACACCAAGCAGGGCCTGACATACACCAAGCAGGGCCTGACATACACCAAGCAGGGCCTGACATACACCAAGCAGGGCCTGACATACACCAAACAGGGCCTGACATACACCAAGCAGGGCCTGACATACACCAAGCAGGGCCTGACATACACCAAACAGGGCCTGACGTACACCAAGCAGGGCCTGACATACACCAAGCAGGGCCTGACATACACCAAGCAGGGCCTGACGTACACCAAGCAGGGCCTGACGTACACCAAGCAGGGCCTGACATACACCAAGCAGGGCCTGACATACACCAAGCAGGACCTGACATACACCAAGCAGGGCCTGACGTACACCAAGCAGGGCCTGACGTACACCAAGCAGGGCCTGACATACACCAAGCAGGGCCTGACGTACACCAAGCAGGGCCTGACGTACACCAAGCAGGGCCTGACGTACACCAAGCAGGGCCTGACGTACACCAAGCAGGGCCTGACGTACACCAAGCAGGGCCTGACATACACCAAGCAGGGCCTGACATACACCAAGCAGGGCCTGACATACACCAAGCAGGGCCTGACATACACCAAGCAGGGCCTGACATACACCAAGCAGGGCCTGACATACACCAAGCAGGGCCTGACATACACAAAGCAGGGCCTGACATACACCAAGCAGGGCCTGACATACACCAAGCAGGGCCTGACATACACCAAACAGGGCCTGACATACACCAAACAGGGCCTGACATACACCAAGCAGGGCCTGACATACACCAAGCAGGGCCTGACATACACCAAGCAGGGCCTGACATACACCAAGCAGGGCCTGACATACACCAAGCAGGGCCTGACATACACCAAGCAGGGCCTGACATACACCAAGCAGGGCCTGACATACGTACATCGTATATAGCGCCGTGCATGATTCTTTGTTGACATTCCAGTTGGCTAATCTTACACTTGACAGATGAACATTTGCTGTGAAGGTTATGCAAGTGATGTGCGTCTCAAGTGATATGGTTGGCTCTATGCCCACTCTGAGTTCCTTTCCCCCCTTTATCACCAAAGTCTGTACTTCTTTTCTGGTTTTATCTGCCCGTCGCCATTATTCATAACCTGGCACTTACTGGGGTTGAATTCCAATAGCTAATTGTCAGACCAATCTTTTATCTTATCCAAACTCATTTGTCGGTTTTACGAGTTCTCTATGGTTTGTATTTTTCTCATTTTTTTCACATCTGCCAAGAGAGATATTCATGACTCAGTTTCTTTCATTGTGCTAACTCATTTGACATCCATGCACATTCTGCGACCTCTTCCTAGATAACCACGGGACAGGTGGGGTATAAACATAAGCGACTAAGACCTAAATCTCCAAGGCAGTGCATAAGCCACTCGGGCTGGAGTTTTTGGACTCACTCGCCATGGGTTCCAAGCCCATTCGCTCAGTGGTTTGTTTGCCATCGTCTTATTGTGATTTCGTGAGTATAGTTAATTATTTGTTTTCTTTCTGTTCAGTGTTTCGAGAGCCATTGTAATGGTTTCCCTGTTATTCTTACCTCCTCCTCTAGTTTTTTCCCCAGACCAAAAAATATACAGTCCACTAATTCCTCCATCCCTCCCTCCTCTCTCACTCTCTCTTGCCCCACCTATCTTACCTTATCATAAAACTGAAGCAGGTCAGCAGCACACGATTTACCACAGGATTTACCACAGGATTTACCATGCTGGTTGTTCAGGAATCAGTTCCCTTCCAGGTGCTCCTCCACTCTTCTGATAATCTTCTCTACGTTAGTTACACCGTTAGTTATATGCTTCTTCAGTTTCTTAAATACTGGGCCTACATTTGTTAACTTCCACACCTTTAACAGCTGCTCTGTATCAGTTGGCAGGTTTTTGAGATTGTCACTAATCGTTCACACAGGGAGTCTGTTTCTACTTTTAGGGACAATGTAGAAATATTATCCGGTCCCATTGCCATCGAGGTATCAGTTTGCTCAGTAGTTTCCTCATTTCTTCTTCCGTTGCATATACTGTGCTCAGTATTCGTTGAGGAACTTTGTTTCTTCGACTCCTTAGTAATATCTATTTTCTCCAAGAACTCGTCTTAAAATCTTAAAGATTTCTTGGCCATTTCGTTTTCCACTTTCCTCTTTATGCCTTATTACCTAGTCATTACTGCCGTCTTCCCTCTGATATGACTGTATGACGATTTTGGATCAGATCGGGTATTGGATGCTATGAAAATAGATTCAAAATGTTTAATGGGAACTCAGTCTCTCAAAATATGACCACTGTACCAGGAATGAAACCATGTTCTGAAGTGTTTGAATTTTATGTTTTACATTACTTGTTGGCAACCTCAGTCTTTATATTCACTCTGATACTTAACATAAGAGCATAAGAAACGTGGAACACTGCAGCAGACCTGTTGGCCCATACTAGGCAGGTCCTTCACAATCCATCACACTAACAAAATATTTGCCCAACCCAATTTTCAATGCTTCCCGAGAAATAAGGTTTGATAATTCTATATACCCATGTGCAAGTCCCACCCAAATCCAACCTCTCTCACTCGTGAATTTATCCAACCTAAATTTGAAACTACCCAAGGTTTTAGCTTCGATAACCCTACTAGGCAGACTGTTCCACTCATCAACTACCCTACTTCCAAACCAGTACTTTCCTGTATCCTTTCTATATCTAAACTTGTCTAATTTGAATCCATTACTGCAGGTTCTCTCTTGGAGGGATATCCTCAAGACCTTATTTATATCCCCTTTATTGATACCCATCTTCCTCTTGTACACTTCGATCATGTCTCCCCTCATTCTTCGTCTAACAAGTATATAATTAAGGGTCTTCAATCTTTCTTCATAAGGAAGATTTCTAATGTTATGTACTTGGTCGTTCTCAAATTGTTGTAATGCTTCTCTTCATTTGCTATTCTTCCCACTTCTCTGTTTTCCTCTCTTGTTTATTTCTATGTTTTTTTACATGCTCTTCACCCTTCAGTTTTACTCCTCTGTTCCTCAGGTAAGCCATAGATTTACAATATTTTTGTCATTGTTTCTACTGCTCCTAGTCAGTAATTCTCCTGTGCCTCCCAGCCCTTTCCAGCTTCATACACCATTATTTGTTTCGTTGTATTTTATTTCAGGTCTCTTTTCCACTACACTTCATTCAGGAAGTGTCTCACACATGTGTAAAATTAATTGTTTTAAGTCAGGTTTCACCCCTCATCCATATGTCAAGTTACTTGTAGATGAATGGTTCAGAGAACCGACACGTTGATAAATTAGACATGTGCAACTCTTGGGCATCTTTATTGAGGAAACGTTTCTCCACACAGTGGCTTCATCAGTCCATACAAAGGAGAATCTTGAAGATCAGGAGGAGAATGAGGTAATCAGTCCCTCAACCTTGAGCCGATGTGGTCAGTCCAGTCTATTCAAGATTGATGGACTGACCACATCGACTCAAGGTTGAGGGACTGATTACCTCATTCTCCTCCTGCTCTTCACGATTCTCCTTTGTATTGGACTGATGAAGCCACTGTGTGGCGAAACGTTTTCTCTAGAAAGATACCCAAGAGTTGCACATGTGTCTAATTTATCATCATGTCAAGTTACTCTCAGTGTATACTTCCACAAGGTATTTAAAACTTCGGTCGTAACTACTTGGGCTTTTCTCACACTCAGTGTTCCTTACTGTAGGCTAACGTAAGAGTGGATGCTTGGTTTAACCTACTTTTCTCCTGTCTGCATCATGAAGACTGAGGTTAATCTGAGTCCTCCCCATTTCATCTTCCCATTCATTTTCCTCACGAGATTGTCTTGTTTCTTGTGTACAGTTCTGTTACTGTTTCCCTTGTCTCTCGAAGCTCCAGTCTCCTTAGAACAATGTCGTGTTATTCCTATTTTTTTTTTGTTCCCACTTTCCCAAAATTCCGTTCCCACCACCACTGTTTCCATTACTGTCGCTGTCTCTCTTGAGTCGTTCTCTCCTGCCCCTTTCCTTCCTCCAACTTTTTTGTTCCCTTTCCTTGAATACTTTTCTACCCTTCCCTCTCTCTCTCTTCGAAGAGATAATTCAACTTTCTTCAATTTCTTCCAGCTTCCATCTAAATCCAGTCAACAACAGTTCTTTCTCCGTATATTTACATCATATTTCTTCCGTTTCACCTCTCACTGCTCTTTTACTTGTTCTTAGGCTTCCAATTTCCTGACTCTTCTGGTGTCAGCCAGCCAAATACAATACCTTTCTGTGATGTCAGCATATTCTGGTGACTGTGATGTCGCTAGTTCCTGTCCTTGTCTACGTTACGAGGTCAGTCAATTTTTACAGATCAGCTGGTGGGAAAAGTGTGTGTGTGTGTGTGTGTGTGTGTGTGTGTGTGTGTGCGTGTGTGCGTGCGTGTGTGCGTGTGTGGTGCGTGTGTGGTGCGTGTGTGGTGCGTGTGGTGTGTGTGTGTGGTGTGTGTGTGTGGTGTGTGTGTGTGGTGTGTGTGTGTGGTGTGTGTGTGTGGTGTGTGTGTGTGGTGTGTGTGTGTGGTGTGTGTGGTGCGTGTGTGTGTGTGGTGTGTGTGTGTGTGTGTGGTGTGTGTGTATTGTGTGTGTGGTGTGTGTGTGTGTGTGTGTGTGTGTGTGTGTGTGTGTGTGTGGTGTGTGTGGTGTGTGTGGTGTGTGTGTGTGGTGTGTGTGTGTGGTGTGTGTGTGGTGTGTGTGGTGTGGTGTGTGTGGTGTGTGTGTGTGGTGTGTGTGTGCGTGGTGTGTGTGTGCGTGGTGTGTGTGTGTGGTGTGTGTGTGTGGTGTGTGTGTGTGGTGTGTGTGTGTGTGGTGTGTGTGTGTGGTGTGTGTGCGTGGTGTGTGTGTGTGGTGTGTGTGCGTGGTGTGTGTGTGGTGTGTGTGGTGTGTGTGTGTGGTGTGTGTGTGTGGTGTGTGTGTGTGGTGTGTGTGTGCGTGGTGTGTGTGTGTGGTGTGTGTGTGTGTGGTGTGTGTGTGTGTGGTGTGTGTGTGTGTGGTGTGTGTGTGTGTGGTGTGTGTGTGTGTGGTGTGTGTGTGTGTGGTGTGTGTGTGTGGTGTGTGTGTGGTGTGTGTGTGGTGTGTGTGTGGTGTGTGTGTGGTGTGTGTGGTGTGTGTGGTGTGTGTGGTGTGTGTGTGTGTGGTGTGTGTGGTGTGTGTGGTGTGTGTGGTGTGTGTGGTGTGTGTGGTGTGTGTGGTGTGTGTGGTGTGTGTGGTGTGTGTGTGGTGTGTGTGGTGTGTGTGTGTGTGTGTGGTTGTGTGTGTGTGTGTGTGTGTGTGTGTGTGTGTGGTTGTGTGGTTGTGTGTGTGTGTGTGTGTGTGTGTGTGTGTGTGTGTGTGTGTGTGTGTGTGTGTGTGTGTGTGTCTGTGTGTGTGTGTGTGTGTGTACTCGACTAATTGTGATTGCAGGGTTCGAGACTCAGCTCCTGGCTCCGCCTCTTCACTGAACGCTATAAGGTCCTATCTCTCCCTGCTTCATGAGCTTTATCATACCTCAGCTTAAAGCTATATATGGTTCCTGCCTCCAATACCTCACTTGCTAGACTATTCCACTTCCTGAGAACTCTATGACTAAAGAAATACTTCCTAACATCCCTTTGATTAGTCTGAGTCTTCAGCTTCCAATTGTGACCCCTTGTTTCATTGTCACCTCTGTGGAACATCCTGTCTCTCTTCCCCTTATCTATTCCACGCATTATTTTGTATGTCGTCATCATGTCTCCCCTAACCCTTCTTTCCTCCAGTGTCGTCAGACCGATTTCCCTCGACCTTTCTTCGTAGGACATTCCCCTGAGCTCCGGAACTAGCCTTGTTGCAAATCTTTGCACTTTCTCTAATTTCTTGACGTGCTTGACCATGTGTAGGCTACGATCTGGTGCTGCATACTCCAGTATGGGCCTGACGTACACAGTGTACAGTGTCTTGAATGATTCCTTACTAAGGTGTCGGAACGCTATTCTCACGTTTGCCAGGCGCCCATAGGCTGCAGCAGTTATCTGGTTGATGTGTGCTTCCGGAGACGTGCTCGGTGTTATGCTCACCCCAAGATCTTTCTCCTTGAGTAAGGGTTGCAGTCTTTGGCCACCTGGCCTATACTTTTTCTACGGTCCTTTTTGCCCTTCCCCAATCTTCATGACTTTGCATTTGGCAGAGTTGAATTCGAGACTCCAGTTGCTGGACCAGGTGTCCAGCCTGTCCTGGTTTCTTTGTAGTCCTACCTGATCCTCATCTGATTTAATTCTCATTAACTTCACATCGTCTGCCAACAGGGACACTTATGAGTCTATTCCTTCCATCATGTTATTCACATATACCAAATATAGCACTTGTCCTGGGACTGACCCCTATGGGACCCCGCTCGTCACAGGCACCCACTGTGATACCTCATCACGTACCATGACTGTGTGTGTGTGTGTGTGTGTGTGTGTGTGTGTGTGTGTGTGTGTGTGTGTGTGTGTGTGTGTGTGTGTGTGTGTGTGTTCCTCCTCCTCTCTTCTTCTTCACTATCTAATAACCACTCGCATCACACAGGGTGATGAGAACTGGGCTGTATCTGGTCCAGCTCTGGAATGTCTTACACAAGTGCCTCACAATCATCCCACAGCAAGATGATTTCTCTCACAATTACTGGTGAAAATACCAGAATAGATTTTATATTCAGTTTCGTTATGTAGTGAAGTACATATATGAAGTTACACATTTATATACATGCTCGTCATAAACGAGTGTTGCTGCAACTTTTTATTATCTCAGACTTCAGAATAAACAGATCAACGTTGCCGAAGGTAACACTGTAACCTTATTGCTAGCGGGAACACTGTAGTACCGTTGTTGAAGGTAACACTATAACTTTGTTGCTATAGTCAACAATAGAGCACCTCTGTTGAAGTAATCACTATTAAGCCGTTTCTGAAGAGAACACTGTCGTACTACTAGTGAAGGAAACACTGTCGTACCCCTAGTGAAGGAAACACTGTCGTACCCCTAGTGAAGGAAACACTGTCGTACCACTAGTGAAGGAAACACTGTCGTACCACTAGTGAAGGAAACACTGCCGTACCACTAGTGAAGGAAACACTGTCGTACCCCTAGTGAAGGAAACACTGTCGTACCACTAGTGAAGGAAACACTGTCGTACCACTAGTGAAGGAAACACTGTCGTACCACTAGTGAAGGAAACACTGTCGTACCCCTAGTGAAGGAAACGCTGTCGTACCACTAGTGAAGGAAACGCTGTCGTACCACTAGTGAAGGAAACACTGTCGTACCCCTAGTGAAGGAAACACTGTCGTACCACTAGTGAAGGAAACACTGTCGTACCACTAGTGAAGGAAACACTGTCGTACCACTAGTGAAGGAAACACTGTCGTACCACTAGTGAAGGAAACACTGTCGTACCCCTAGTGAAGGAAACACTGCCGTACCACTAGTGAAGGAAACACTGTCGTACCACTAGTGAAGGAAACACTGTCGTACCCCTAGTGAAGGAAACACTGTCGTACCACTAGTGAAGGAAACACTGTCGTACCACTAGTGAAGGAAACACTGTCGTACCACTAGTGAAGGAAACACTGTCGTACCACTAGTGAAGGAAACACTGTCGTACCCCTAGTGAAGGAAACACTGCCGTACCACTAGTGAAGGAAACACTGTCGTACCACTAGTGAAGGAAACACTGTCGTACCACTAGTGAAGGAAACACTGTCGTACCACTAGTGAAGGAAACACTGTCGTACCACTAGTGAAGGAAACACTGTCGTACCACTAGTGAAGGAAACACTGTCGTACCACTAGTGAAGGAAACACTGTCGTACCACTAGTGAAGGAAACACTGTCGTACCACTAGTGAAGGAAACACTGTCGTACCACTAGTGAAGGAAACACTGTCGTACCCCTAGTGAAGGAAACACTGCCGTACCACTAGTGAAGGAAACACTGTCGTACCACTAGTGAAGGAAACGCTGTCGTACCACTAGTGAAGGAAACGCTGTCGTACTACTAGTGAAGGAAACACTGTCGTACCACTAGTGAAGGAAACACTGTCGTACCACTAGTGAAGGAAACACTGTCGTACCACTAGTGAAGGAAACACTGTCGTACCACTAGTGAAGGAAACACTGTCGTACCACTAGTGAAGGAAACACTGTCGTACCACTAGTGAAGGAAACGCTGTCGTACCACTAGTGAAGGAAACACTGTCGTACCACTAGTGAAGGAAACACTGTCGTACCACTAGTGAAGGAAACGCTGTCGTACCACTAGTGAAGGAAACGCTGTCGTACTACTAGTGAAGGAAACACTGTCGTACCACTAGTGAAGGAAACACTGTCGTACCACTAGTGAAGGAAACGCTGTCGTACCACTAGTGAAGGAAACACTGTCGTACCACTAGTGAAGGAAACGCTGTCGTACTACTAGTGAAGGAAACACTGTCGTACCACTAGTGAAGGAAACACTGTCGTACCACTAGTGAAGGAAACACTGTCGTACCACTAGTGAAGGAAACACTGTCGTACCACTAGTGAAGGGAACAAAGAAACAGTTGCTGACCGAGACAGTATTACACCGTTGCTGCCGCTGTCACATCCTAAAAGGGAAATTTGATAATGACAAGGGAGTAAAAAGGGAGTTCCACCATCACGATTTTGCAGTGTGGCCTCCAGCCTGCGGTCATGGCGCCCAACATTACCCCGGGCTACGAGGCCAAATGCCGACATTAGTGAAAACTTAAATCTATTTTGACAACGTTTCCCTCTGTGTAGAACTGTGTTAAAGCTCTAAAAGGAGCGAAACGTGTCTGCACTGAAAGCTTGTAATGAAGGCTGACCTGTGTCATACCTGAGTTATATAGCAAGCTATATAACTCGGTACGTACATGTATATGGCACAATAGTGTTGTTTAATGAGAACGAAAGAAGGAGCACTGCGGCAGGCCTACTGGCCCAAGTCAGATATGTACCGATATAGATGGATATATAAGGATATAACTTGGTATATGGTGCTAGATACGAAGTTCTTGTTCCCGAACAGAGTGAAGCCTAGCCAGGGAGTATACAGTGAAGCCTACTCAGCTAGCACAATGAAGCCTGCTCATCCAGCACACAATGAAGCCTACCCAGCCAGCACAGTGAAGCCTTCTCACTCAGCCCATAGTAAAGCCTACTCATTCAGCACAAGATGAAGCCTACTCAACCAAAACAGTAAAAGCTACTCAGCCAGCACACAGTGAAGCCTGCTTAGTCAGCACAGAGTGAAACCCACTCAGCCAGCACAGAGTGAAACCCACTCAGCCAGCACAGAGTGAAACCCACTCGGCCAGCTCAGAGTGAAACCCACTCAGCCAGCATAGAGTGAAACCCACTCAACCAGCACAGAGTGAACCCAACTCAGCCAGCACAGAGTGAAACCCACTCAGCCAGCACAGAGTGAAACCCACTCAGCCAGCACAGAGTGAAACCCACTCAGCCAGCACAGAGTGAAACCCACTCAGCCAGCACAGAGTGAAACCCACTCAGCCAGTGAAACCCACTCAGCCAGCACAGAGTGAAACCCACTCAGCCAGCACAGAGTGAAACCCACTCAGCCAGAACAGAGTGAAACCCACTCAGCCAGAACAGAGTGAAACCCACTCAGCCAGAACAGAGTGAACCCAACTCAGCCAGCACAGAGTGAAACCCACTCAACCAGCACAGAGTGAACCCAACTCAGCCAGCACAGAGTGAAACCCACTCAGCCAGCACAGAGTGAAACCCACTCAGCCAGCACAGAGTGAACCCAACTCAGCCAGCACAGAGTGAAACCCACTCAGCCAGCACAGAGTGAAACCCACTCAGCCAGCACAGAGTGAAACCCACTCAGCCAGCACAGAGTGAACCCAACTCCGCCACCACAGAGTGAAACCCACTCAGCCAGCACAAAACGAAACCTTTTCGGTCTTTGATAAGATAAAGGAAGCACTCTCTCGTGGCTTCCAATAGGGTCGTCAGCCACGCAAGAGGAAGACAACCACTTCTCATTGTAGAAGCTCTCCACATCCTTCACTTCTCCGTGGACAAGCTCTCCAGCTCCCTCGCTTCTCCGTGGACAAGCTCTCCAGCTCCCTCGCTTCTCCGTGGACAAGCTCTCCAGCTCCCTCGCTTGTCCGTGGACAAGCTCTCCAGCTCCCTCGCTTGTCCGTGGACAAGCTCTCCAGCTCCCTCGCTTGTCCGTGGGCAAGCTCTCCAGCTCCCTCGCTTGTCCGTGGGCAAGCTCTCCAGCTCCCTCGCCTGTCCGCGGGCAAGCTCTCCAGCTCCCTCGCTTGTCTGGACAAGCTCTCCAGCTCCCTCGCTTGTCCGTGGACAAGCTCTCCAGCTCCCTCGCTTGTCCGTGGGCAAGCTCTCCAGCTCCCTCGCTTGTCCGTGGGCAAGCTCTCCAGCTCCCTCGCCTGTCTCCTCGCTTGGCAAGCTCTCCAGCTCCCTCGCTTGTCTGGGCAAGCTCTCGCTCCCTCGCTTGGCAAGCTCTCAAGCTCCCTCGCTTGTCCGTGGGCAAGCTCTCCAGCTCCCTCGCTTGTCCGTGGGCAAGCTCTCCAGCTCCCTCGCTTGTCCGTGGGCAAGCTCTCCAGCTCCCTCGCTTGTCCGTGGGCAAGCTCTCCAGCTCCCTCGCTTGTCCGTGGGCAAGCTCTCCAGCTCCCTCGCTTGTCCGTGGGCAAGCTCTCCAGCTCCCTCGCTTGTCCGTGGGCAAGCTCTCCAGCTCCCTCGCTTGTCCGTGGGCAAGCTCTCCAGCTCCCTCGCTTGTCCGTGGGCAAGCTCTCCAGCTCCCTCGCTTGTCCGTGGGCAAGCTCTCCAGCTCCCTCGCTTGTCCGTGGGCAAGCTCTCCAGCTCCCTCGCTTGTCCGTGGGCAAGCTCTCCAGCTCCCTCGCTTGTCCGTGGGCAAGCTCTCCAGCTCCCTCGCTTGTCCGTGGGCAAGCTCTCCAGCTCCCTCGCTTGTCCGTGGGCAAGCACTCCAGCTCCCTCGCTTGTCCGGGGGCACGCACTCCAGCTCCCGCGCGCGTCCGTGGGCAAGCTCTCCAGCTCCCTCGCTTGTCCGTGGGCAAGCTCTCCAGCTCCCTCGCTTGTCCGTGGGCAAGCTCTCCAGCTCCCTCGCTTGTCCGTGGGCAAGCTCTCCAGCTCCCTCGCTTGTCCGTGGGCAAGCTCTCCAGCTCCCTCGCTTGTCCGTGGGCAAGCTCTCCAGCTCCCTCGCTTGTCCGTGGGCAAGCTCTCCAGCTCCCTCGCTTGTCCGTGGGCAAGCTCTCCAGCTCCCTCGCTTGTCCGTGGGCAAGCTCTCCAGCTCCCTCGCTTGTCCGTGGGCAAGCTCTCCAGCTCCCTCGCTTGTCCGTGGGCAAGCTCTCCAGCTCCCTCGCTTGTCCGTGGGCAAGCTCTCCAGCTCCCTCGCTTGTCCGTGGGCAAGCTCTCCAGCTCCCTCGCTTGTCCGTGGGCAAGCTCTCCAGCTCCCTCGCTTGTCCGTGTCCGCTCCCTCGCTTGTCCGGGCAAGCTCTCCAGCTCCCTCGCTTGTCCGTGGGCAAGCTCTCCAGCTCCCTCGCTTGTCCGCGGGCAAGCTCTCCAGCTCCCTCGCTTGTCCGTGGGCAAGCTCTCCAGCTCCCTCGCTTGTCCGTGGGCAAGCTCTCCAGCTCCCTCGCTTGTCCGTGGGCAAGCTCTCCAGCTCCCTCGCTTGTCCGTGGGCAAGCTCTCCAGCTCCCTCGCTTGTCCGTGGGCAAGCTCTCCAGCTCCCTCGCTTGTCCGTGGGCAAGCTCTCCAGCTCCCTCGCTTGTCCGTGGGCAAGCTCTCCAGCTCCCTCGCTTGTCCGTGTCCGCTTGGGGGCAAGCTCTCCAGCTCCCTCGCTTGTCCGTGGGCAAGCTCTCCAGCTCCCTCGCTTGTCCGTGGGCAAGCTCTCCAGCTCCCTCCCTTGTCCGTGGGCAAGCTCTCCAGCTCCCTCCCTTGTCCGTGGGCAAGCTCTCCAGCTCCCTCCCTTGTCCGTGGGCAAGCTCTCCAGCTCCCTCCCTTGTCCGTGGGCAAGCTCTCCAGCTCCCTCCCTTGTCCGTGGGCAAGCTCTCCAGCTCCCTCCCTTGTCCGTGGGCAAGCTCTCCAGCTCCCTCCCTTGTCCGTGGGCAAGCTCTCCAGCTCCCTCCCTTGTCCGTGGGCAAGCTCTCCAGCTCCCTCCCTTGTCCGTGGGCAAGCTCTCCAGCTCCCTCCCTTGTCCGTGGGCAAGCTCTCCAGCTCCCTCCCTTGTCCGTGGGCAAGCTCTCCAGCTCCCTCCCTTGTCCGTGGGCAAGCTCTCCAGCTCCCTCCCTTGTCCGTGGGCAAGCTCTCCAGCTCCCTCCCTTGTCCGTGGGCAAGCTCTCCAGCTCCCTCCCCTGTCCGTGGGCAAGCTCTCCAGCGCCCTCCCCCGTGGGCAAGCTCTCCAGCTCCCTCCCTGTCCGTGGGCAAGCTCTCCAGCTCCCTCCCCTGTCCGTGGGCAAGCTCTCCAGCTCCCTCCCCTGTCCGTGGGCAAGCTCTCCAGCTCCCTCCCCTGTCCGTGGGCAAGCTCTCCAGCTCCCTCCCCTGTCCGTGGGCAAGCTCTCCAGCTCCCTCCCCTGGCCGGGGGCAAGCTCTCCAGCTCCCTCCCTTGTCCGTGGGCAAGCTCTCCAGCTCCCTCCCATGTCCGTGGGCAAGCTCTCCAGCTCCCTCCCCTGTCCGTGGGCAAGCTCTCCAGCTCCCTCCCCTGTCCGTGGGCAAGCTCTCCAGCTCCCTCCCCTGTCCGTGGGCAAGCTCTCCAGCTCCCTCCCCTGTCCGTGGGCAAGCTCTCCAGCTCCCTCCCCTGTCCGTGGGCAAGCTCTCCAGCTCCCTCCCCTGTCCGTGGGCAAGCTCTCCAGCTCCCTCCCCTGTCCGTGGGCAAGCTCTCCAGCTCCCTCCCCTGTCCGTGGGCAAGCTCTCCAGCTCCCTCCCCTGTCCGTGGGCAAGCTCTCCAGCTCCCTCCCCTGTCCGTGGGCAAGCTCTCCAGCTCCCTCCCCTGTCCGTGGGCAAGCTCTCCAGCTCCCTCCCCTGTCCGTGGGCAAGCTCTCCAGCTCCCTCCCCTGTCCGTGGGCAAGCTCTCCAGCTCCCTCCCCTGTCCGTGGGCAAGCTCTCCAGCTCCCTCCCCTGCCCGTGGGCCAGCTCTCCAGCTCCCTCCCCTGTCCGTGGGCAAGCTCTCCAGCTCCCTCCCCTGTCCGTGGGCAAGCTCTCCAGCTCCCTCGCCTGTCCGTGGGCAAGCTCTCCAGCTCCCTCGCCTGTGCGGGGGCGAGCTCTCCAGCTCCCTCGCCTGTCCGTGGGCAAGCTCTCCAGCTCCCTCGCCTGTCCGTGGGCAAGCTCTCCAGCTCCCTCGCCTGTCCGGGGGCAAGCTCTCCAGCTCCCTCGCCTGTCCGGGGGCAAGCTCTCCAGCTCCCTCGCCTGTCCTGGGGCAAGCTCTCCGGCTCCATCGCCTGTCCGCGCGCAAGCTCTCCAGCTCCCTCGCCTGTCCGGGGGCAAGCTCTCCAGCTCCCTCGCCTGTCCGGGGGCAAGCTCTCCAGCTCCCTCGCCTGTCCGGGGGCAAGCTCTCCAGCTCCCTCGCCTGTCCGGGGGCAAGCTCTCCAGCTCCCTCGCCTGTCCGGGGGCAAGCTCTCCAGCTCCCTCGCCTGTCCGGGGGCAAGCTCTCCAGCTCCCTCGCCTGTCCGGGGGCAAGCTCTCCAGCTCCCTCGCCTGTCCGGGGGCAAGCTCTCCAGCTCCCTCGCCTGTCCGGGGGCAAGCTCTCCAGCTCCCTCGCCTGTCCGGGGGCAAGCTCTCCAGCTCCCTCGCCTGTCCGGGGGCAAGCTCTCCAGCTCCCTCGCCTGTCCGGGGGCAAGCTCTCCAGCTCCCTCGCCTGTCCGGGGGCAAGCTCTCCAGCTCCCTCGCCTGTCCGGGGGCAAGCTCTCCAGCTCCCTCGCCTGTCCGGGGGCAAGCTCTCCAGCTCCCTCGCCTGTCCGGGGGCAAGCTCTCCAGCTCCCTCGCCTGTCCGGGGGCAAGCTCTCCAGCTCCCTCGCCTGTCCGGGGGCAAGCTCTCCAGCTCCCTCGCCTGTCCGGGGGCAAGCTCTCCAGCTCCCTCGCCTGTCCGGGGGCAAGCTCTCCAGCTCCCTCGCCTGTCCGGGGGCAAGCTCTCCAGCTCCCTCGCCTGTCCGGGGGCAAGCTCTCCAGCTCCCTCGCCTGTCCGGGGGCAAGCTCTCCAGCTCCCTCGCCTGTCCGGGGGCAAGCTCTCCAGCTCCCTCGCCTGTCCGGGGGCAAGCTCTCCAGCTCCCTCGCCTGTCCGGGGGCAAGCTCTCCAGCTCCCTCGCCTGTCCGGGGGCAAGCTCTCCAGCTCCCTCGCCTGTCCGCGGGCAAGCTCTCCAGCTCCCTCGCCTGTCCGCGGGCAAGCTCTCCAGCTCCCTCGCCTGTCCGCGGGCAAGCTCTCCAGCTCCCTCGCCTGTCCGCGGGCAAGCTCTCCAGCTCCCTCGCCTGTCCGCGGGCAAGCTCTCCAGCTCCCTCGCCTGTCCGCGGGCAAGCTCTCCAGCTCCCTCGCCTGTCCGCGGGCAAGCTCTCCAGCTCCCTCGCCTGTCCGCGGGCAAGCTCTCCAGCTCCCTCGCCTGTCCGGGGGCAAGCTCTCCAGCTCCCTCGCCTGTCCGGGGGCAAGCTCTCCAGCTCCCTCGCCTGTCCGGGGGCAAGCTCTCCAGCTCCCTCGCCTGTCCGGGGGCAAGCTCTCCAGCTCCCTCGCCTGTCCTCGGTCAAGCTCTCCAGCTCCCTCGCCTGTCCACGGACAAGCTCTCCAGCTCCCTCGCCTGTCCGGGGGCAAGCTCTCCAGCTCCCTCGCCTCTCCACGGGCAAGCTCTCCAGCTCCCTCGCCTGTCCGGGGGCAAGCTCTCCAGCTCCCTCGCCTCTCCACGGGCAAGCTCTCCAGCTCCCTCGCCTGTCCGTGGGCAAGCTCTCCAGCTCCCTCGCCTGTCCTCGGGCAAGCTCTCCAGCTCCCTCGCCTCTCCCCGGGCAAGCTCTCCAGCTCCCTCGCCTCTCCACGGGCAAGCTCTCCAGCTCCCTCGCCTCTCCCGGGGCAAGCTCTCCAGCTCCCTCGCCTCTCCACGGGCAAGCTCTCCAGCTGCCTCGCATCTCCACGGGCAAGCTCTCCAGCTCCCTCGCCTCTCCACGGGCAAGCTCTCCAGCTCCCTCGCCTCTCCACGGGCAAGCTCTCCAGCTCCCTCGCCTCTCCACGGGCAAGCTCTCCAGCTCCCTCGCCTCTCCACGGGCAAGCTCTCCAGCTCCCTCGCCTCTCCACGGGCGAGCTCTCCAGCTCCCTCGCCTGTCCACGGGCGAGCTCTCCAGCTCCCTCGCCTCTCCACGGGCGAGCTCTCCAGCTCCCTCGCCTCTCCACGGGCGAGCTCTCCAGCTCCCTCGCCTGTCCGCGGGCAAGCTCTCCAGCTCCCTCGCCTGTCCACGGGCAAGCTCTCCAGCTCCCTCGCCTGTCCACGGACAAGCTCTCCAGCTCCCTCGCCTGTCCACGGACAAGCTCTCCAGCTCCCTCGCCTGTCCACGGACGAGCTCTCCAGCTCCCTCGCCTGTCCACGGACGAGCTCTCCAGCTCCCTCGCCTGTCCACGGACGAGCTCTCCAGCTCCCTCGCCTGTCCACGGACGAGCTCTCCAGCTCCCTCGCCTGTCCACGGACGAGCTCTCCAGCTCCCTCACCTGTCCACGGACGAGCTCTCCAGCACCCTCACCTGTCCACGGACGAGCTCTCCAGCACCCTCACCTGTCCACGGACGAGCTCTCCAGCTCCCTCACCTGTCCACGGACGAGCTCTCCAGCTCCCTCACCTGTCCACGGACGAGCTCTCCAGCTCCCTCACCTGTCCACGGACGAGCTCTCCAGCTCCCTCACCTGTCCACGGACGAGCTCTCCAGCTCCCTCACCTGTCCACGGACGAGCTCTCCAGCTCCCTCACCTGTCCACGGACGAGCTCTCCAGCTCCCTCACCTGTCCACGGACGAGCTCTCCAGCTCCCTCACCTGTCCACGGACGAGCTCTCCAGCTCCCTCACCTGTCCACGGACGAGCTCTCCAGCTCCCTCACCTGTCCACGGACGAGCTCTCCAGCTCCCTCACCTGTCCACGGACGAGCTCTCCAGCTCCCTCACCTGTCCACGGACGAGCTCTCCCGCTCCCTCACCTGTCCACGGACGAGCTCTCCAGCTCCCTCACCTGTCCACGGACGAGCTCTCCAGCTCCCTCACCTGTCCACGGACGAGCTCTCCAGCTCCCTCACCTGTCCACGGACGAGCTCTCCAGCTCCCTCACCTGTCCACGGACGAGCTCTCCAGCGCCCTCACCTGTCGGCGGACGAGCTCTCCAGCTCCCTCACCTGTCCACGGACGAGCTCTCCAGCTCCCTCACCTGTCCACGGACGAGCTCTCCAGCTCCCTCACCTGTCCACGGACGAGCTCTCCAGCTCCCTCACCTGTCCACGGACGAGCTCTCCAGCTCCCTCACCTGTCCACGGACGAGCTCTCCAGCTCCCTCACCTGTCCACGGACGAGCTCTCCAGCTCCCTCACCTGTCCACGGACGAGCTCTCCAGCTCCCTCACCTGTCCACGGACGAGCTCTCCAGCTCCCTCACCTGTCCACGGACGAGCTCTCCAGCTCCCTCACCTGTCCACGGACGAGCTCTCCAGCTCCCTCACCTGTCCACGGACGAGCTCTCCAGCTCCCTCACCTGTCCACGGACGAGCTCTCCAGCTCCCTCACTTGTCCACGGACGAGCTCTCCAGCTCCCTCACTTGTCCACGGACGAGCTCTCCAGCTCCCTCACTTGTCCACGGACGAGCTCTCCAGCTTCTTCACTTGTCCACGGACGAGCTCTCCAGCTCCTTCACTTGTCCACGGACAAGCTCTCCAGCTCCTTCACTTGTCCACGGACAAGCTCTCCAGCTCCTTCACTTGTCCACGGACAAGCTCTCCAGCTCCTTCACTTGTCCACGGACAAGCTCTCCAGCTCCTTCACTTGTCCACGAACAAGCTCTCCAGCTCCTTCACTTGTCCACGGACAAGCTCTCCAGCTCCTTCACTTGTCCACGGACAAGCTCTCCAGCTCCTTCACTTGTCCACGGACAAGCTCTCCAGCTCCTTCACTTGTCCACGGACAAGCTCTCCAGCTCCTTCACTTGTCCACGGACAAGCTCTCCAGCTCCTTCACTTGTCCACGGACAAGCTCTCCAGCTCCTTCACTTGTCCACGGACAAGCTCTCCAGCTCCTTCACTTGTCCACGGACAAGCTCTCCAGCTCCTTCACTTGTCCACGGACAAGCTCTCCAGCTCCTTCACTTGTCCACGGACAAGCTCTCCAGCTCCTTCACTTGTCCACGGACAAGCTCTCCAGCTCCTTCACTTGTCCACGGACAAGCTCTCCAGCTCCTTCACTTGTCCACGGACAAGCTCTCCAGCTCCTTCACTTGTCCACGGACAAGCTCTCCAGCTCCTTCACTTGTCCACGGACAAGCTCTCCAGCTCCTTCACTTCTCCACGGACAAGCTCTCCAGCTCCTTCACTTCTCCACGGACAAGCTCTCCAGCTCCTTCACTTCTCCACGGACAAGCTCTCCAGCTCCTTCACTTCTCCACGGACAAGCTCTCCAGCTCCTTCACTTCTCCACGGAGAAGCTCTCCAGCTCTTTCACTTCTCCACGGAGAAGCTCTCCAGCTCCTTCACTTCTCCACGGAGAAGCTCTCCAGCTCCTTCACTTCTCCACGGAGAAGCTCTCCAGCTCCTTCACTTCTCCACGGAGAAGCTCTCTAACTCCTTCACTTCTCCACGGAGAAGCTCTCTAACTCCTTCACTTCTCCACGGAGAAGCTCTCTAACTCCTTCACTTCTCCACGGAGAAGCTCTCCAGCTCCTTCACTTCTCCACGGAGAAGCTCTCCAGCTCCTTCACTTCTCCACGGAGAAGCTCTCCAGCTCCTTCACTTCTCCACGGAGAAGCTCTCCAGCTCCTTCACTTCTCCACGGAGAAGCTCTCCAGCTCCTTCACTTCTCCACGGAGAAGCTCTCCAGCTCCTTCACTTCTCCACGGAGAAGCTCTCCAGCTCCTTCGCTTCTCCACGGAGAAGCTCTCCAGCTCCTTCGCTTCTCCACGGAGAAGCTCTCCAGCTCCTTCGCTTCTCCACGGAGAAGCTCTCCAGCTCCTTCGCTTCTCCACGGAGAAGCTCTCCAGCTCCTTCGCTTCTCCACGGAGAAGCTCTCCAGCTCCTTCGCTTCTCCACGGAGAAGCTTCTCCTTCACTTCTCGACGGAGAAGCTCTCCAGCTCCTTCACTTCTCCACGGAGAAGCTCTCCAGCTCCTTCACATCTCCATGGAGAAGCTCTCCAGCTCCTTCGCTTCTCGATGGAGAAGCTCTCCAGCTCCTTCACATCTCCATGGAGAAGCTCTCCAACTCCTTCACTTCTCGATGGAGAAGCTCTCCAGCTCCTTCGCTTCTCCATGGAGAAGCTCTCCAGCTCCTTCGCTTCTCCATGGAGAAGCTCTCCAGCTCCTTCGCTTCTCCATGGAGAAGCTCTCCAGCTCCTTCGCTTCTCCATGGAGAAGCTCTCCAGCTCCTTCGCTTCTCCATGGAGAAGCTCTCCAGCTCCTTCGCTTCTCCATGGAGAAGCTCTCGAGCTCCTCGGAAGGGATGTGCAAACATCGTTATTATTTTTTGTTTTTAATGAAATTTTTACAGTAATTTAAGCAGCATTTGAAACATACACACTGTGTCTGTAGTGACTTTTTGCCTTCAAACATAGACAGAAATAAATAGTGCCTATTCTATAGGGCATTAAACTCACCCTTATCTACAAAATTGGTAAGATGTACAATGCTCTAGTTGACATCAGTTGAAAGGCAAGAGATAGATAATCTTGGTACTAACCCCATTTGAACGATATGGTCAATAGATTGCATAATAAAAAATGGTGAAATTTATGTTTTTTAAAAAATTTTAAGGGGAAAATAAATAAAAACACAAGGGTTAAAAATATCGCAAATCCCCTGTGCATGGTGGTCGAACCATCATTACTCAATAACGTGAGCAAAAATCAAGACACTCCTTTTAATACTTTTCGAGAAAAAAGGAAAAACAATGTCAATAACTTATTCCTGACTTTTACATGCGTATTGTTTTCTGTAAAACTCTATGGTCATGGCATGCAACATTTCAGTAAGTGGCAAACCTCAACTAATGTTGACAGCCCACAGGCGACTGAGCTGTTATCACTCCCTGCACTTAAATGGAGTCCTCAGAGGAGTTGCAATGTAGTGTATTTAGAATGAAACAAAAATCCAAATTTTTGGAGCAAAAAAAAAAAAAAAAAAAAAAAAACACGAATTGACATGTCTTTTTGATGACAAGAAAAAAAATTACATGTTTGGAAAAAAACATACTTAGAAATATGATAGAATCAAGCTGATTACATCAACATGTTGCCAGAATTATGCACTATTTTTTGGTAAGAAAATATTTTTTCTCATAATTTTTAAACTTTTCTTTTTTATCACTGTTAAAAAATTCGCACCTCCATTCACTTCTCCAAGGAGAACCTCTCCAGCTCGTCTGTAATGACCCATACTGAAACTGTGGTTATTTTGCATGTACTATATATATATATATATATATATATATATATATATATATATATATATATATATATATATATAATGTTCAGTACATCCACACTTACTGTGGAATCTACATCTACAGGACCTTAAATTCCAATATTAACCTTGGCCTAAAATGCTTTCTTGATAGTTGTGACAGGACCCACAGGCACAACACCAGACACAAACATCTCTGACATTCCCCGTGTCTGACTAAACCTTTACAAAAATTCAATGCATGTCAAAAGTATAACGGGTTTGTTTGGCGTTCTGGTAGCGGGGAGTAAATGATACGTCTTCGGAGGCTTCTTGGTTTATTGAAAGGTCGTGGTGGGTACACAGGCTTGTGTGTTGTGCCCATGGCCCGGGAGGGTTATCCCACCGGAGAGAGCTGCTAGTAGGTCTTGTGTCTTCCTGCTAGGCCGCTGTGTGAGTGAGAGTGAGGCAAGGGCAGGCAGGCTGCCTTGCCCACCGAGAGGCCTGGCTACAGAGGGCAACACTTGAGTGGCGCGAAATATGAACTAAGCTGGCAGACAGACTCAAGAAATCGTAATGACACGATTGCAAATAAACCATACCCCCGGCCGGGATTGAACCCGCGGTCATAGAGTCTCAAAACTCCAGCCCGTCGCGTTAGCCACTAGACCAGCTAGCCACAATAAGATTCATCCAACTAGGTATATACCTAGTTGGATGAATCTTATTGTGGCTAGCTGGTCTAGTGGCTAACGCGACGGGCTGGAGTTTTGAGACTAGGTATATACCTAGTTGGATGAATCTTATTGTGGCTAGCTGGTCTAGTGGCTAACGCGACGGGCTGGAGTTTTGAGACTATGACCGCGGGTTCAATCCCGGCCGGGGGTATGGTCTGGCAGACAGCATGGGCTGTCTGTGCAGACAGTACAGGCTGTCTACAAAAACCCTAAAATCTGGAACACCATACCTGAAAATTCTAAAACTGCAGACACATTCATCACCTTCAAAACTACCATTAGAAAACATCTTATCTCCCTGATACACCCCATCAACTAATTAATTACACGAATACCACCTGGTGGTTCACACTTACACTCACCCATTTGACCATAAACAGAAATATCAATCTCAGTCTTAAAATAATGAATCCTAACTAGTCATAAGTTGGCCTGTGATACTCCAATACTGAAACTATGTACTGTGCCAAAACAAAAGCATTCACATTGCTAAACTTAGTCACTTAGCCATAATACCAACTTACCTCATAATTTGTAATATTTTAAATTTAAGAATTAAACTAAGTCTGCCCGAAATGCCTCGCCATGCTAGGTGTTCTAGTGGTACACTCTGTAATTATTATTTTACTACACAATAACTATTATTTTACCACACAATAACCAAATTCTGTAAACTCAGCATTGTAATCCTTATAGAGAATAAACCTTGAATTTGAATTTGAATATAAGTAGTACGATGGTAGATAGCAACCACCCAGGGAGGTACTACTATCCTGGGGTAGTAGGTTGGTAGACAGCAACCACCCAGGGAGGTACTATCGTCCTGGGGTATTTGGTTGGTAGACAGCCACCACCCAGGGAGGCACTACCGTCCTGGGGTAGTAGGTTGGTAGACAGCAACCACCCAGGGAGGTACTACCATCCTGGGGTAGTAGATTGGTAGACAGCAACCACCCAGGGAGGTACTACCATCCTGGGGTAGTAGATTGGTAGACAGCAACCACCCAGGGAGGCATTACCGTCCTGCCAAGTGAGTGTAATACGGAAGCCTGTAATTGTTTTACGTGATGGTAGGATGGCTGGTGTCTTTTTCTGTCTCATAAACATGTAAGATTTCAGGTACCTCTTGCTACTTCTACTTACACTTAGGTCACATTACACATACATGTACAAGGATATATATACCCACACACCTCTGGGTTTTCTTCTATTTTCTTACAAGTTCTTGTTCTTGTTTATTTCCTCTTATCTCCATGAGAAAGTGGAACAGAATTCTTCCTTTGTAAGCCATGTGAATTGTAAGAGGCGACTAAAATGCCGGAAGGAAGGGGCTAGTAATACCCTCTCGTGTATAAATTACTAAATTTAAGAAGAGAGATTTTCGTTTATGTTATATATATATATATATATATATATATATATATAAATGTAGATGTATATATATACAAATAAAATATATATATATATATATATATATATATATAATAAAAACATTATCTCTCAGTCCACAGCAGGATTCGAACCTGCACACTTTGTACCAGACTACACAGTACTTCCTCCACTCAGCGAGATCCCATTTGGGATCTAGCCGAGTGGAGAAATACTGTGTACTTTGATACATAATCTACTTAGAGGGTATTACGGGGATCAACGCCCTCACGGTCCGGTCCATGGCCAGGTCTCCCAGTGCATCAGGGCCTGATCAACAAGGCTGTTATTGCTGGCCACACATAATCCAGCATATGAACCACAGCCTGGCTGATCCGGCACCGACTTTATGTATCTCTCTAGCTCCCACATAAAGGCAGCCAGGGGTCTGTTGGTAATTCCCCTTATGCCTGATGGGAGGCTGTTGAAAAGTCTTGGGCCTCTGACACTTATTGTGTTTTCTCTTAGTGTACCAATGGCTCCCCTACTTTTCATTGGGGGTATTCAGCACTGCCTGCCCAGTCTTCTGCATTCGTAGGAAGTGATTTCTGTGTGCAGATTAGGGACCATTCCTTCTAGGATTTTCCATGTGTAGATTATGATATAACTCTCTCGCCTGAGTTCCAGGGAGTGTGCAGGTTCGAATCCTGCTGTGGACTGACAGATAATGTTTGTTAAATGTTCGTCTGTTTGCGAATATATATGTGTGTGTGTGGGTTTGTGTGTGTGTAAAAACAACCACGGTAGTAGTTGAATGATAGCTCGACGCCTTTTGTGTTGCAATGAACACCATCAGGAGCTTTCCTTGCAATGTTGGAGAAATGAGTAAGAAGTTCTGGTAGATCAGCTCAAGCGGACGAATCTACCTAGATTGAGATGACAGCAAACAGGCGTATGTGCCAGGTGCCAGAAAGATGAAGCAAGATATTAAAACCTATCAACAATAAATATTTGGTAACAATCTAGCGAACACAACCTTAATGCTATTGCAACAGCCTCCACACCGTCACACTTCCTATCGTATTATTATACAAAGCAACCAAGGGAGGAGTTGAGTGATAGCTCTGGGAACTTGCAATGGTGACGGAGGAGAGTGGGGGTCCGGAAGGGTCCGTTCGGGGGGAATGACTAGCTGGAGTCGTTCCCTGGAACGCATATTCCTGGAGCTCTTACTCATTTCTGCAACATTGCAAGGTGCTGATGTGTTTATTGCAACACGAAAGGCCTGAAGCCACAGAAAATATTTTAAAACTATCTTTAAATAATAAAAAATTTAACTATATACAAGTCCTACTCAGACTTTGACTGAGTCTTCACTTCAGCAGTTAATAGTATACAATCTGGCTGGTAGGATGTCAGAACTTTTCTATGAAGCTCAGTTAGGTGGATGTTAGTATGGGTAGCACCATGTTTTGACTTTATAAATTTAATTTCAGAAAAGAGATTCATAGCAGGAAATTGTCCCCAAAACAGTGAGTAGTAGGAAGCCAGTATTCTAAAGATTGGGATACTTTGCTTACAGAGGGGAAATAGGCTATTTTGAGTCGCTAAATTTGATTTAAAAATTATCTTATTTTTTCGCAGTTCGGATTCAGGAGGATTTTCAGATGCTATTTTTTCAGATGCAATTTTTTTTATGATTACGTTCATGGTGACGCTTTAAATTACTGGCTTTAAAGTGGCTTATGGTTGTATGACAGATAAGCCACAGAGCCTTTTAACCCTTAACAATAAAAGCAAAATAGTCCTGCCACTGCTGGTCACTTGTTCGTATTTCCGTTTTATACTCTTCTCTTGGTCGGTCATTATAAACAAGGGTTTTATAACTAGCTAAAATCAATCTTAAGAACATAAGAACATAAAAAGAAGAAACACTGCAGCAGGCCTACTGGCCCATGCGAGGCAGGTCCAGTTCTCCTACTGGCTTAATCCAGCGCCCTAACCTAGTCAGGACAGGTCACATTAACTTAAGGAAGGAACACGGCATCAGACCTAGTAGCACAAGCTAGTCAGGTCCAACTCACACCAACCGACACTCACTCGTGTACTTTTCTATCCTATTTTTAAAACTACACATGATAGCTTCTATGACGGTACCCGAGAGTTTGTTCCACTCATCCACAACTCTATTACCAAACCAGTGCTTTCCTATATCCTTCCTGAATCTGAATTTTTCTAGCTTAAAAGCCATTACCGCCAGTCCTGTCTAGGCTAGATATCTTTAACACGCTCTTTACACCCCCTTTATTTATTCCTGTTTTCCATTTATGCACCTCAATCATATCCCCCCTAATTCTACGCTTTGCTAGAGAGTTCAGATTCAGGGCCCTCAGTCTTTACTCTTAGGGAAGATCTCTGATACATGGGATCAACTTTTGTCATCCTCTTCTGTATGTTTTCCAGACCATTTATATCCCTTCTGTAATACGGTGACCAGAACTGTGCAACATAATCTAAATGAGGCCTAACCAAGGATATATCGAGTTGAACAACTTGAGGACTTCTATTATTTATACTTCTCGATATGAAGCCAAGGATTCTGTTATCTTTATTGCGAACACTTATGCTCTGTTGTCTTGGTTTTAGATTACTACTAACCAGAACTCCTAAACCCATTTCGCAATCAGTAATATTAAGATCTACATTATTGAGTTTATATGTGGCATGGTTATTTTCCTGTCCAACATTAAGAACTTTGCATCTGTCTATATTAAACTACATCTGCCACTTTTCCAACCACAGCATCAATTTGCTCAAATAATCCTGGAGTGCTCTGATGTCCTCATTCAGAATGAATTGGACGGCCTATTTTGGTGTCATAAGCAAATTTGCTTATGTGGCTATTTATTCCCTCATCTATGTCGTCTATGTAAAATGTGAACAACAAGGGGCCCAACACTGACCCCTGCCCTAGCTATCTTCCGCTACCGCCACAAGCGCGTAACTTGTGTACTACATGAAGAGTTATTGTGCAGAGTCCAATCGCATCATCCTACATGTTTTGATTATCAGCGAGTTTAAACAGCAGTTTGGGCACATAATGCATATGGACGTTTGAAAAGATAATGTGAATTACCAGAATATATGTATAAAATATTCTAATATTAGTACATACTATAGGAAAAAAATGGCAATGAAACCCAATCTTGTCTCGGGAGCCGCAAAGAGTAGCTTTGGGAGCCGCATGCGGTTCGTGAGCCACAGTTTCCCCTGTCATTCACCTCCCACAGCAGTTGTTTTACATTTTGTATCGCTTGTTCGTGATTTTTCCACACACACACACACACACACACACACACACACACACATATATATATATTTTATATATATATATATATATATATTAGAGAATATACGTCAGTTACTGGGTTCACTCGCCTCCTGGCGACACATGTAGGCAACCAGCATTTTATTTGGCGATTGTTTACATAAAATACACAGTGTCATATATTGTAATGAATTTGTTGTTTAGCCGACGGTTAATTGCTGTTAGTTAAAATATATTTATATAAAAATAACATTACGCATTTATTGTCCGGTTATTTCAACTCCATCATGTCGAAATGGCATTTTTTGTGACCTTTTGATATCTGCGAAATAATATTTGTTAGGAGTTTCAAATAGCATTTGCGATTACTGTTCGGTAATTGACTGTTAGACAAAAAAAAAGTGCTGTTTGTTTTGATTAGTTTGTCCTCGTGTGATTGGTTCTCTTGTTGACTTTGTGATAAATTTTCCCGCTAGTGATTGGCTGATTGGATGAGGTTGCAGAATTATAGTGTTGTGATTGGTCTTGTTATAAAGACCATTGTGGCTCTTCTAGGGAGGTGCCTTGTAGCTAGAGAAGAGCTCTTGATCCAAAGAACGAAAGCCACTTTCCCTTTCCTCGCATCAGACCTAAATGCACCTCATTCCCATAATGCTAGAGGATCCCTATTGAGTTAGCGCATCCTAACAACAACAACAACAACAACAACAACAACAACAATAATGCATATAATTATTAAAAATAACAATAAAGAAAATATAAAAATGATAAAGTAATAATACTAATAATTATGCTAATGATAATATAATAATAATAATAAGTTTGTGTGGGGCTTTTTAGGTATATCTTGCAATCTTTTAGGGATATCTTGCAATCTTTTAGGGATATCTTGCAATCTTTTAGGGATATCTTGCAATCTTTTAGGGATATCTTGCAATCTTTTAGGCATATCTTGCAATCTTTTAGGCATATCTTGCAATCTTTTAGGTACATCTTGCAATCTTTTAGGTACATCTTGCAATCTTTTAGGTACATCTTGCAATCTTTTAGGCATATCTTGCAATCTTTTAGGCATATCTTGCAATCTTTTAGGCATATCTTGCAATCTTTTAGGCATATCTTGCAATCTTTTAGGCATATCTTGCAATCTTTTAGGCATATCTTGCAATCTTTTAGGCATATCTTGCAATCTTTTAGGCATATCTTGCAATCTTTTAGGCATATCTTGCAATCTTTTAGGCATATCTTGCAATCTTTTAGGCATATCTTGCAATCTTTTAGGCATATCTTGCAATCTTTTAGGCATATCTTGCAATCTTTTAGGTATAGCTTAAAATCTTGGTTTAAAATACAATGATTGTTTGTGTGACTGAAACAAGCGGGAAGACTAGCGTGTATTATGTCACATTTCTTACCAAATCATTATTAGAGACAACGTTTCGCTCTGTTTCGAAATAAAGCTAAATGACAAGTCGTCCACAATAGTTCGCTAGATCAGTGTAAACTTACTTAGCTTTTGTTTATATGCTATTGTTTTGAGAGGCGTGAGGATTGATGTACCATGGAAGTTTCTGGGGCTTAGTGCCAACAGGTTAGTGCCGAAACAAGGCACTAAAGAGGTGGGAAAACACTCTCTAGGCCTTTCGCAATTCCGTGCTTCGTCAGGAGCTATGCACTGCTGCAAAAGTTGAAAGGGGTAGGTTGACTGGGATGAATTCTCTCAAAGATATTAATGTACTGTGTCTAGTACATACCCAGCCTGAGAAAGGGAGGCTCAGTGTTGCCACACCTGTGCACACTCCTCTCTCTCGTCCCTTCCCCAGGGACCAAGGTTGACAGAAAGCGGTTGAGAATGAAATATGACTGTCAAGAATCCGTGTCAATATCCTTTTTTTCCAGTAAAATTATGATATATATATATTTTAAATGGTTTTGCCGCTGAAGTGGCTAGTTTATTGTGCACTCTATAACCATCCTGTAGAGGGTAGCGCAAAGTAGTACAGGAATAATCCCTGGTCATGCCGCAGTTTGTTCATGCTTCAATTCCACTATCTTCGTAGTTACAATAATATACAAATAATATATAACGCCACTACTACCCAAACACAACCACAACAGCACCACCACCACCATTACTACTGCTCACCCCCACTTCAATATCAACCACCACCACAGATACCACTACACAACAATTGCCATATAGAACCATTATAATTGACACTAAACTACCACAACACCACAACACCACAACACACCTATTTGCACAAAACTGTGACAGGAAGTCTTGATATAAGTACGAATGTCTTTCTCCATGATTGAATGAGTCTTTCTATTTCTGTGCTGCTCGCTGCTCTCAGCCCTCATCTCTTATTCCACTCGTCCACTATCTCTATTTTTCCACCTGTATTTTGGAATTTCTCTGATATCAATCACTTACTGATATCAACTTCACTACAACACTGATATCAATCACTAATTGATATCATCCTTTTCACCACAAAATTGGTATCGATCACATACAATCTCCACCCAGAGACAAAATACCATCGCTACACTTCAATTTCACCATCACAACTGGCATCTTCCACTGACATCACTACCATTACGATACGCCATAATCAATACCACACAAATAACACAGCACCATTTACCACCCTTACATCAATCCAGATAAAACCCCACCAACCCCACCAGAGAAAATATGAAAGGGTAATGAAACAAAGACAAAAGGAATGAGAATGAACAGACGGAAGATTCATCAAAGGATAAAAGAAGTATTAATAGAAGAAACTCCTGATCCTGGGGTTTTAGAAAAGCATTAGAAATTGAAGAGCAAGAAAGTGGGGAGAAGACAGAAGTGATAATCAGCAAGGAACAACAGGTAAGGGATGAAAAGATTGAAATAGGTGTGGACTGCGAAGATAGCAAAGACGGGTGGAAGAAGCAAAGGAACAGTTTAGAGAAGTTTAAGAAAAGGCAAGAGAGGTACTTAAGGAAGGGGAGAAGAGAGAAGGGAATCAAGGGATGGAGGAAGCTAAAAAAATGTTTCACTTACCTATTGAAGGAGAATGGTAAATATACTCTAGTGGTAAAGATAGTAAAGGAAAATAACGAAATATGAACACTGAGACTGAAGGAGAAAAGGAGATACATTTTTAGGCTAGTTGCAAGGGAAAACAGAACCCTTAATAAAGGTGCCTAGAAGTTGGAGAAGGGCTTTTGATTCAAGCCTCCAATTTCCAGGGTGATAAATGATCCCTTTGAGTTCGGCGATTTCTCCTGGTTAAAATTAAAGGAAAATCCCAAAGAGAAGAGACAAAATAGACGTGAATCATGGTGTCAGGCGAGAGACTAAAGAGGTATAGTAATAGGATAAGGAGGATTACAAAGAGGAAACTGCCTCTTTGTAAACAGTATTCAAAAGGGGCTAAAAAGAGATACATTACCTCGGGAGAAGAAAAACCTCCATGACGGTTTTTCTAGAGACAGAGATGAGAATGAATGAAAGACTGACAGAGACTAGAGGCAGAATCAGATAATCTAACGGCATCATGAAACAATGGAAAACTAAAACAAACTTAAATGATACAGCATCCAGCTAGGATGGTTCAGAACGAACACAAAGGCACAATACAGTGACTGGAACACTCAAACAGCCCGCACATAGCAGTAAAAACGGTTTGATGACTTTTCGGTCAGACCGGTTAATGGTCCAAGCCGGACCGAAACGTTGTCATATAGTTCCTTTATCCTATGTGCTGGTTATTTGTGTAGGATGGAACAGACCTGAAAGGGTCAGGCAGGATATAGAGAAAGGTATAACACTGTCCTTAAAAACAGGTTGTCACCCACTTCACCCCATCCCTTTACCCCTCAACTAGGCATCAAAAGAAACCGAACTCATCCACTCTGACATCTTGACACCTCGACTCCAATATCAGGTTTGTGAGGGATAGAAGAGCAGATGTGAGACCAGGTGGTGTCCTGTTGCGAAGACAGGAGTGTTGGCTCCTAATCTTTTACACACTGGTTCTACCAAGGAACAGTGGGGAGATATTCCCATGGGCGGTGACCTCTAGAAGTTATGGGGTTGTGGAAGCCTTTATAAGCTCAAGGAAGAGCAGCTGTAACTACCTGTCAGGTTTTTATGGGTTTGCAAAGATAGTAATGGCTGCTAAATGTTAACACCCTAGTTCTGTTAGAGGACTTTATCCTCTATGGCAGTCCAGACACATCCCGTACAGTCCAAAAACTCCCTAGAGTCTATGGATATAAATGGTATAAAATATCGACACAATGAAAAATAAACACAAATGTAGTTTAATGCAATCCTTTAATGACTACGTTTCGCCCATAAGGTGGATTTTATCAAGTCACAAACACAGTGGGCTCTATCAAGTCACAAACACAGTGGGCTCTATCAAGTCACAAACACAGTGGGCTCTATC